>NC_133655.1:202054074-202354074 GCF_009905375.1 Apium graveolens | reverse complement strand
AAATGCTTATGGGACTCCACTAGGGCCTGAATATCATGATGTTGAATCTCAACCAATGTGGTTAGAGTTCTGACTTGTGAAGATAAACCTGAGTTGGAAGCTTGAAGTGAAGAAATTTGATCTTGAAGTTCTTGTATTTGAGGAGTAGAGGTTTTGGCTGAGAAGGACACAACGTGTTCATCAACAGCTTTTCTGACACCCTCCATGAGAAGAAATGAAGGCTCATACCTTGCAGTATACATTTGATTGAGCTTGACCCTGGTATCTTTTGAATTTGTGATATGAGCTTGAACTTGATCAAACAGGGCCTTGAAAGGACTCTTCATATTTGACACTTCCTTTTCAATAGAGGCCAGATCCATCCTTGACATTTGCTCAGTGAAAGACTGGAATTGATTCTTGATGTCCTTTTGAGAAGGCACAATGTCATCCATCTTTTCCTTGATCAGCTTCCTGATTTTATCTTCATGTCCAGTCAATTTTACTTCAAGGGCTTTTCGAAAGAGATGGAAAGCCTTGAGTTGAGCTTTGTGCACATCTATGATGGCATCATAGACTTCAGGAGGAGTGAGAGATTTAGCATTGCTTCCCAAGATAGTTATGTACTCCCTCCTGAATCTAGCCAAAACTTCATCCATTTCTGCCACATGGTCATCAGACAACCAGGCATCTACATTTCCATCTTCTTCAGCTTCATCTACTATCTTCTCCTTCTGTTGTTCAACCTCTTCATTGAAGCATATCAGTATAGCTTGATAGTCTTGGTTCCCTATATCTGAAGTGAGCAATTGCTGAGAGAGATTGGCCAAGCCTGATATTTGATCTACCAACATGTCATCAACTGTAGAAGGCTGAGCTTCCATATCTTGTAGCCATTGAGCCATGACATGTGGTTGGCTGGATCGAGATGTGGATGGTTGCTGAGAAATGTCCCTGTGACTGAAGTCACAATTTCACTCACAGATAAATCTGTGGTTTTGACAGTTTGTTGTTCACCACATGTAGTGGGAACCTCCATTGGAAATGGAGAGGATTTGACTAGGTTACTGTCATGTACACCAGCCTCAAACCTTTATGCACCTTGCAGAGCACTGTCACATAAATGTGATGAACTTGCCTCTCCCACAACAGGGTCATTGGCAATTATACTCCTAGCTTCAACTGTCAAGGCAATGTCAGCTAGGGTTTTCAGGGGAGTTGTTCCATCTAGAGGAACCTCCAATTGAATTGGAGAGGATTTAGATAGCTCTCCCTCAAGAGTACTACCCTCAAACCTATTCATCTGTGAAGATGATTGTGCACATGAAGGTGCAAAAGTGACCATGGGGTCTTCAGTAAAAACTGATGAAACCCCCATGTTTGTGATGGTGTCATCAAGGTCTACCCCAGCTAGTAGCCTCTCACCATCTAGATGTTGGTTCTGGGTGGTGAGCACAGTTTCATGAACCATGTCACTTGAGTGTTGGTGCACTTGAGAATCAGATTCAAGTGCTCTATATGATGAAGAAATTTGAGAGATTAGAGAAGTTTGCTCAGTTGTGAGTGTTGGCAGCTCCCCCTGAATGGATGAGGGAGCTTCTAGTGATGTGCCCTCACTGTGTGTGCCATCCTTATTTCTTCTACCATACACTCTAGGTGCAGGTTGTGCTGACTCAGTATAGGATGCATTAGGGTGAATGCTCTTTTCAATAGATACACCCTGTTGAGAGGATGCATCTAGTAACTGTTTACTCCCCATTTGTTCAACTGTGCCCTTTTGGGAGGACACAGAGGTGTTTTTAGTGGTCAACTCAGGTAACTTACTCTTCTTTGGTTTCTTGACCAAGGGTGACTCTGGTTCAGTTTGAATTGTTTTACTCTCATTTACAACAGCAAGGGTTGGTTCTTTTCTCTTTTTTTACTCACTTTAGTCTTTTGAGAGACTAAAGTGGTTGGTTTGCTAACATCTAGCGGTTTAGAAGAAGGGGCTGCAGCTTTGGAAGGTCCCTGTTGGTGTGCCAGTGTTTGTGCTTCCACAGGCTCAGGAACCATAGCTGAACTAACAAATTTAGGAGCCCTCATGTCTGGAATAGGGTAAGGATAAGTCTTGAATCTTTCCAACATAAATGGAGTGATTCTAAGACTTACACTCACCTTATTCTTTGAAGTAAGTGAGCCAAATATTATTTTGGACACTTGCTTATAATTTCCAATTCTACTACTATCATACCAGCTAACAAATGTATGTCATTTACTTTATGAGCTAAAGTAGACATAATAAACCTTGGCAAAAAGATTTCTTTACCTCTATTCTTCAAAGGCATAGTAAGCCTGGTAGCCAACTCCTCCATAATTAGAGCCCCAACATTCAGATGTCTGTTGTGAGCTATTGAGAACACCAGCTTCTGCACCACACTTGAGATGTTGTCAAAGCCAGTTTTTTGCAAGTGAAAGCCCTCACTACAGAATCAAACACAAAGGACCATTCCTTTCTAAGGTTTGTTCTGTTCAGGCTTGCCAAGTTGATGGAGCCACTGTAGTTGATGAAGTCCATGAATTCACTCAGCTCATCTGCAGTTGGCATCTCTCCATAATTCTCAATTGGCAACCCCAGGGCTGTATTCACATCAGCAACTGAAAACTCAATTTCCTGGCCCTCCAATTATGCATGTGACCACCATAGAAGTGACATTCTCTAGAACAACTGTCCTAGTTATAGCTGATATCCAAAATTCTTGAAGAACGTCCAAATACAGTACAGGACTTGCAGTTAAAGCACCTGCAATATAAGATTCAGAAAGAAACTTCACAAACCCCTTGAAACTATCAGGGGCTTGGTTAGCATCAAGAAAAGCAATAAAGTTAGTTCCCTTCTCTGGAATGATAGCTCTAACAATGTTTTATGCCATATTAGTGTTTAGAAGTAGTGGGTAAGAAAAAGTTTTGAGAAAGGAGCAAAAACGAGAGAGAAATTGCCTTTTGTCTGAAAGCTAGGTCACTTGAGATCTCGAGAAAGTGTAAGTACAGTGTATGTATCGAGAAGTCTGGGTATTTATAGAAAAAGTAAAATACTTATCGAGAAGTCAAATAAATGCTTGATATTAAACTTATCGAGAAGTCAAAAATGACTTATCGAGAACTCTGATAAATGCCCAGTTTGTCCGAAAATGGACTAAAAAGATTCTAATTTATTTGAATTAAATCAAATTGAAATCAGAATAAATTTTCCAATAGTATTTGTCTAAAATAATTCATTGAATTAAATTATTTTAGTTCTGAGTTATTGATAAGTCTCAAAATATCCTTGTCGAGAACTCTATGAATTAACACTATTAGAGAACTCTTCATGGTCTTATCGATAAGTCATAATAGAGCTTATCGAGAAATCATTCGAGAAGTCTGTAAATAGACTTATCGAGGACTCACTCGAGAACTCTAAAATGACTTGTTGATAAGTCCTTTTGACTTATCGAGAACTCAGTTCTCTATACCTTTGAGTTCTGTTATTCTACCTTGTGTTAATTTTACACATTTAAGATGTAAATTAACAACTAAGCAGTTTACTTAGAATTTTGAAGTATTCTAAGTTAATTTTTGAATTTTTAATAAAAATAAATATACAGAGATTCTGAAATATTTATAATTCATATTTCAGTTAATTTCCAATTAAATCAAACTACGTTGATTTATTAGAAATTAATCTGCTGCAACACATTTAGCTGAGTTCTTGCCTTAGGATGAAGAATTGAGCATTCCAATTTCACTCACAAGTCTAGTGAAGGTTGCTTCACCCAAAGGTTTAGTAAAAATGTCAGCTAATTGTTTATCTTTTGGAACAAAAATGAGCTCAATGGTACCATTTGCAACATGTTCCCTGATAAAATGGTACCTAACATCAATGTGCTTTGTTCTAGAATGATTAACTGGATTAGCTACTATAGATATGGTACTAGTATTGTCACACATAATAGGAATTTTATGTAACACTAAACCATAGTCCATTAGCTGATTTCTAATCCAAAGCACCTGAGCACAACAACTTCCAGCAGCTATATATTCAGCTTCAGCTGTGGAAGTTGACACAGATTGTTGTTTTTTACTATACCAGGATACAAGTCTTTGACCAGGATACAAGTCTTTGACCAAGAAATTAACAGCTTCCACTAGTACTTTTCCTATCAACTCTGCATCCAGCAAAATCTGCATCTGTGTATCCAACAGCTTCAAAACCAGTTCCCTTAGGATACCATAATCCCAAGTTTGGAGTTTCCTTTAAGTATCTGAAAATTCTTTTTACAGCCATCAAATATGATTCCTTTGGATTGGCTTGAAATCTGGCACATAGATAAGTAGCAAACATGATGTCTGGTCTACTAGCAGTTAAATAAAGCAATGATCCAATCATCCCTCTGTAGCTTGATATATCCACACTCTTGCCTTTCTTGTCTTCATCCAACTTGGTTGCAGTAGACATTGGTGTAGATGTAGGTGAGCTATCCATCATACCAAATTTCTTCAATAAGTCATTCACATATTTGGTTTGGCTGATGAGAATACCATCACTTCTTTGACTAACTTGAAGGCCAAGGAAGTAACTCAATTCTCCCATCATGCTCATTTCATACTCACTCTGCATTAGCCTAGAGAATCTTTGACAAAGTTTTTCATTTGTAGATCCAAAGATGATATCATCCACATAGATTTGAACTAGGATCATATCTTCACCATGCTTCTTGTAAAAGAGAGTCTTATCAATAGTACCTCTTGTAAAGCCATGTTTGAGTAGGAATTCTGACAGTGTGTCATACCAGGCTCTTGGTGCCTGTTTCAATCCATATAGAGCCTTGAGTAATTTGTAAACTGTAACGACCGTAAAATTTTAAAATAATGATTATTTGTTTCTGTGCTATTTATGTGAAAGTAGAGAAAAAATATATATAATTATATATTTATTCCAGTCTGATGTATTTCAGAGGAATTGTGATAAAGTGAATTGTGGATTTATTGATGCTATAATAGCATTATAAAATTTAAAGATGGAAATTTAAATGTGAAAGTGAAATGTGAAAGTGGAAATTGAAAAGTGGAAAAATGGGAATTATGGAAATATGAGAAGTTAGTTAGAAAAATAAAATATGTGATATTTATATGCTAAAGTGTGGTTTAAGTGATTATTAGTATGTTTGAAAGTTAATTTATGTGATTATTAGAGTGCTTGGAAATTTATTTATGAAATTTTAAGTGAATATTGAAAAATACAGTGTGAATAAATGTTTATTTAAATTTCTGAAAAATAGTTGGAAAATAATAAAAAATTTATTATTGTTCTACAATCATTATTTTGGTATTAAAAACTTTATAATAATATGAAAGTGAGTATTTTGGGCTATTTCCTATTTTTAATTCGACTTAAGAACTGTTTTTGCACTTTTCGTAGTCAAACTTGTAAAATTCATACAAAAATAACCGTGCATCAGAAAAATATTTTAAAAATATGCACGTGAAGCTAATTTCGTGCTCTACATTTTAAAAATATAAAATTTATAACTTTCAGAACAGTTTGTATTTTATAAAAGAAACGTTTTTGCATTCATTTATCAATTGAAAACTATTAAAACAAAAACTTTTATATGTGAAATTACCAAAATATCCTTATTTTATTAAATAAAACATCAGCCTCCCTCTTTCTTTCCTCATTTTACCCAGACATCATCCTCCCCATCTCTTCCTCTCGGTTTTCTTTTCCCCCGGCCAAAAACCACACACACAAGCACACAACTTTTTCTTCTTCCTTTGTTGCTAAGTAAGGATCTAATCTTTTCTCTTCTTTTACATTAAACTTGTACTTTGCTGGTATCCGTGTGTATGTATAGGTGTGTGTATATTTGAGTTTGGTGTTGTTGAGGGAGAAACTAGAGTTTCATGTGATTTCACTTGAGTTTATTGAGTAATAGAGTGTTAGTGTTAGTTAATTCGAATTGCATGTCATGGATTATAGTTGCATGTTGGAAATTGGTGTCTTATGTGTGTTGTATACATGCGGGTGTATGTATATGTGAAGAATGTGTATGTATATGGTGTTTCTTGGTGAAAATAGTTGTTAATTTAGTGGTTTAAAGTACTAAAGTTTTGTATTATGAAAGTATATATATATGCGGCTTGTGTATATGTATATATGAGAGAATAGATTTTTTGACTTATGTGATGTAGTTGATGGTGATAAGAGTGTTTAAGTGAATCTAATTGTTTAAAAAGTGTTGTATGTAATTAATCTCCTTTGCATGTAGTGTTCTTTTATGAATTTAAGTTCTAAACATAATTATGGCAATAAATTAGTAATGCATGCTAAGATATCTTGATGTATATTAGTTTTGATATATGCATATCATTGTTTTGTTGTTGCTGAGAGAAACATGTGTTTAAATGACTTTTCTGTGTGAAATTGATTGTTAATATAGTTATAAAGATATAAGGTTTGATTTCAAAGTATTAGGTTCTGTTTTCTTGCTAAATTAGTATAAAATTCATTACAGGTCGGAATGTTATGATTTTAGAGTCTCTAGAAAGATAATTCAATTCTCTACAACTTTGATTCTTTAAGTTGTTCGAAATTCTGCTTATAACGAGGTGATTTCTGCAGTTTTTGTAACCTGCCAGAAAATTTTCAAAACTGAGAGGCAGACTTTGAAAATTTATAGTAAATTAAATATTTATCAGAAAATTTTAAAGAATACCATTTTGAAAAGATCTTTTCAAACTCTACATTTTGTGTTCACAACTCAGAGTCATATTCTGGGATTTAGGAGTCTTAAATGTCAAATTACTTCTGCGATCAGGGCCTGACTCTGTTCAGGCAGCCCACATTTATCTAATTTCCGAATTCTTTATTTATCCGTTTTTAATGAGCCTTACCATTATGGAAAGATCTCAGAAGTATCTACAACTTTCATGTTTTATGATTTTTCATTTGACTTTAATATAACAGAGTAAATTGGCATTCTTTCGAGATGGTCGTGTTATACTTTAAACTCTTAATAGTCTATGTATAAGACATTTTGATGAGTAATCTTGTATCTAGCTTTAATATGGTAAATGAGATATAATATGTGTGTTTGTGTGATGGCGTGTGCTAGTATGTGCCTTATTGAAATTGGTTTATGTCCTCGGTTGTTAAATGTGTTTGGCTATTTGGTCTGTTTTGATTGTAAACTAGTATTGATAATAATGTACTAGTTATGTAAAGTGTTTATAAGTCAATGTACTTAGTTTTTATAGAATGGTTTATTATTTACTTGTTTATTCTTGAAATACTATAAAGAGCAAGTAAGTTAAATGGTATGTTTGACTATGTGATAGTAGTTGTCATAAAAAGCTTATAGGTACGGAGGTATTAAAGTGCATGGTTACTATGAAATGACTTATGAACTTTTAGAGTAATATAAAGTATAAAGTGTCAAAAATTATGTTATGGTAAAGTCTAAAGTATCTTAGTACTACTTTGATATAGTATGTGAAAACTTATGTGATTGTTTGATTGTGTGGTGGTGTCGACAATGGTCGACTGGCATGTTGAGATTACAAAGGGGATGCTACCGGATTTTCGTTAGAATCTTAAAGAGATTTGACGTAATTTGGTTAGCTATCCAACGTAGTTTCACGTGCTTAGTAACGAGACGATCTTCGAAGGGCAATTATGTTACAAAACTATTTAAACTATAATATAGTTTCATTTGGTCGATACGAGTTAAATTAAGTTATCGAGTGACGGTCATTATTCGATTGACTTAGTCTAACTTACGGTCGCTTAGTCAAACTATATTATAAAATTTAAAATACTTTTGAAATAAGAATTGTTTTCCAATAAGACCATATATTTTATAAAATAACTTTTAAATCAAATGATAGTTTTCAAAGTTAAATAAGATTTTCAGTTTTAAAACGAAGATCGAATAGTAAAATATTATATGCGTGTATTCTGATACGTGTTATGTGACTTGATTTTATATGTGCTATTTATATATTAGATATAATAGTGCATATATATCATATATGTAGGTATCGCGAAAGGGGTAGTTAAGGTACACGTTTAAAGTGAACGTCGAACTGAATTTAGAATGATTCTGAAATAGAGTTCTTACCCGTGTAGATATAAAGAGTGAGGACGCATCTTTAGGGAAAGGCAATGCAACCGCTGAGATTCAGTGAAGTGTTAATCCTTAGGCAGGACATCTAGCTATTATACTTTTGAGAGGCAAGTAACGAAACCTCAACTGCTCTCTCTCTCTTACTTATATTCCTGCCTGTTGATTTAAATTTTGAATACCATATCTCAGCCATTGATAAATAAGCCCGTTTCCTTTATATTTTCAAATGCTCACAATTTCATTCATTATGAGAACCTTTTGGTTCATTGTTGATAATACCTATGCTTGAACCCATTGGTTTCTTTTTGATACCTGATACTTGACATGATATCCCTGAGTTTCAAAAATGAACTTAAATATGATTTCAGACTTTCCAATAAGGTCTTATTTCATCAAAAGGTTGGTAAAGCTTAAAATTGAAAGATATTTTCATAAATGATATAGGAATTCCGTCAAAACTGTTTTCTACGGATTCCTATAGATTGGAGGCGTAAGTGGCCGAGTGACGCCGGTCCAGCATTTTTGGTTGTGTTGCGCTAGCAATGGAAATAAGTCTAGCTGACTAGTTTTGGAACTAGTCTTAGGGGACCCTATATACAGGGAAGCTCAGAAGGACGATTAGGTCCTGATGGGAGGCATTACGTGGCTGATCACCCGTATTGTCTATAACGTTGTGGGAAAACTCCAATCAAAAGATATGTTTTGAAATAAAGAATTCCTTAGAAAATGTTTGCTTGAAAAGGTTTTTAAAAAGATGTTAGAAAGAATTTTATGAAGAGTTTTGAAAGAAAACTTGAAATTTTGAACTGATGATGAGGAATTTTTTTATAATTCCTTTCCTTATTCCTTATATTGGATTTCCATTTGAATATCATAGTTGGCCTTGATACCTATTGATCCCTGATAGCTTAACTATTTTAATGTTATTGTTACTTGCTGAGCTTTTGTAGCTCACGTTACTTTGTTATTTAAATTTTACAGTTAAGCTCGAGTATGGTTGAATTTAGAAGGTCAGCTCGGAAGAATGCTAACTTTGGACCTTCGCGCACAGTTAGATTAACTATAACGTCGCAGGTAGCTAGAAAGGGGGTAGATCAGTGGCAACTTCTATATGAAGTTATCTTTTATATTTAGAAAAGATTGTAATAGCATCATGTTGTGTAGTTAGATGTAACTTGTTTCATACCTTAACCTGTATTAGATCCTGTAGCAGTGCAAGGGGCCATGGCATTATGTTTATGATTCTATTTTATATTATTGTAACTTTGTAGCATGGTGACTCCACAGTCTAGGCCCCTAATTGTGAGGGTGTCACAGTTTGGTATCAGAGCTACAGGTTTTTGTCACTGAAATAAGTCAGGATTAGGTGGGTTGTAGGAATGTTAAGTTAGAAATTAAGTTTTAAACTATATAGAGTTTGGGTTGGGATTGTAGGATATAGTCTCGAGTTTAAGATCTCTACGATACGATGGCGTTAGAATTTAAGATAACCTTTTTCGTTTCACCTTGCATACCTATATTATCGCAGATGCCGGATAGCAGCATCAGTGATGATGAATCGGATAGGACTTCTCCTACCGACCCTTCAGCCTTAGCGTCTAGTCATGAGTACGAGTCTGAGATTGATTTGAGGAAGAAATTGTGTGGCAGCCGGTCAGATCGACTACCGGGACTCTTGTCTTACCAGCTATGGAACCTGTTTCGGCCCCTGTGATAATTCTAGTTCCACAAATTCCCTACTACATTTATGCGGAGCTATCACGCGACCGAGAAATGGTGGTTGGACAAGGTTCAGAATTAAGATCCTTAGTTGATCAGATGTCTAATGAGACTAGGCAACGGGTAGACGTTTCTGAAAGTGAGTGGGTATCTAGGATTGAACGTCTAGAAGAGATGGCATGTGGTAGTCTTCGGGAAGGATCATCTGTTTACACTTCTTGGGAAAGGACTGGGAGACTAATGAAGTTAGAAAGATGGATGTGGACTGTGTTAAGAATTGCTCGACAAAGGAGATATTAAGCTATTGGGAAAAGAAGTTGTTGGCGTGGTACTCAGCTCAGTTAGTAGAACTTGTTTAGATACTATTTTACGTCATTATCGGATGGTTCAAAGTTAATCTTTCCAGATGTGTAGGTCACCATTGATTTCGATAATTTCCTTGTTATTGTCTAGCAGCTTGTGACAGTTGGGGTTGTTTTTCCCATTATTTTACCCCTTTGACTAATCGTCGGACTGCTGTTTTCTCTCATGTTATTTTTGAACTCAAGTGTTGGAACCATAACTTTTACCTTTACAGATGTACGCCTTTTTTTTCATATTCGTTGAACACCTTACTATTTCCTCCATATACAACTGTTTATATACCCACCTTAACAATCAAAAATTGTTTTATTACCAATAAACCATACCTTGTTATTTCCTTGGGGAAAGCGAGCAACTTATATGTAATAACCCCAATTTTTGGAATTTTTGAAACCCTTATGAATAGTGATTTTGCTGATTAAGGAAATTTTTCATGCCACACTATATAGGAGTACTGTTATAGAAATTCTAAGATCTTATTAGTACTTTATATGGGATATAAGTGTATGTAAAGATCGTCAGAATCCAAATTCGAACACTTTGATTTTTCCCGAAAATCCACCAGATACCGAAAGAATTGAGTATAAGGTAACATGATTAAAAGGATTTTAAGAGAGGATCATAAAAGGAATATAAAATATTGAGAAAGGTTTAGGGGAACCCGAGTAATAAGATCCCGGATATGATCCCTCGAACGATCACCGAGAACGAGAGTGAAGTGAACCGTAAAACAAATAAGCGACCAAGGATCAAGCTTATATAAGTAACCAAAGGATTAACCAAATAATTAAGCACTAATCAAAGAGATTAGAGGAGGATGACATCATCAAACCATAAGGGAAGGACAAGTGGCAAAGGAATGATGCAAGCAATGACATGTGTGAGTGTTGTCATCACTTTATCAAGATATTTGTTCAAAAATCTCCTCCACCAAGCATTTCTTTCTCATTTCCCAAGGAAAAACAAGCAAGCAAAAGCTCTCCCCAATTTCTTTCTTCTTCCATTCGGCCTTTTCAAGAAATGAAGAAATAGATTTTCAAAACTCAAGTTCTAGGCCACGGAAAATTACAAGGTTTGTTTCCTTGGATCCTATATTTCATAACTTAGTTATATCATGAGTTTAAGATCAAGATTCCATGGTTTGCTTACCTAATCCACTCATCAAAGATGATGATGAATAGTAGTGAATAGTAACTTACTTTGATTTTCTTGATTTTCATGAAAGCTTAAGGTTGATTAAGCATAGATCAAGGTTCCTAGAGGCTTGTTAGTGACTACCCACTCTCCAAGGAAGGTATAAATTATTGAACCCTTAGCTTTAACTTTTGTTTGTTTGGATGATAATGGTGCTTAGATGAATGGGTTTAGTTTGATGTTGATGGATGTTGGATTTTTGTTGAATTGGTGATGATTTGGTATAGTTTAAACTTTGGAAATCGTTAGGTTATGGCCGTCGTAATGCCCGATTTTCTATAAACTGTTTTGTGATTAACTGTTGGACCCGAACACCCACTTCTATAAACTAAACACTTCCATTTTTAGATAGGTTATGTTTCAAGCTTCGTTTTGATATGTGGTTCGTTTGAATCCGATGTACGGTTTAGGAGAAACGACCGTTTTAAGTAACGGCATTTCGTGACCGAACCATTACCCCTTGCCTTACTTTGAAACCTTGGTTAAGGCCCTTAAATGACTAATTGGAGTATCAAACATTTATGTAAAGTGGATTAGGCAGTTGATAAGGTACTCGCGAAAGAATTGCCTTAAAACTCTTAATGGTTAATTTATTAAAAATGGTGGAGCCGAGGGTACACAAGCGACTTATGTGATTCGTTAAGCGTATAAGTTACCATAAGTGAACGTTAGGGTTCAATTGGTTAAAGTCTAGTTTCTTAAGCGACCGGGTTTTAATTCCGACTTATGTTGTTGTTCATAGGTTATCGGACCCACTCTAAGCTTAAGTCTATCCGGGAGCACTCAGGCAAGTTTTCTACCCGTTATACTGTTGTGGTGATGTATATATGTATATGCATTTATCACAGATTGTTATTAGAAAATCTTGCGATATATTGGAGCATGTGTTATGGTATATATGCATGCCTGTTTTCGTAATCTTGATTTCTAATTGTTGATTCAATTGCTTATAAGTTGCATAATACCTATGCTAGAGATAAGCAGTAGTTGCGTATACCCTTAGTATAGGGGTCCCAAAGGTGAACATTTTATAAAACCGGGAGTCGATGTTCCCGAGTATAATATATATATATATAAATATTTATATATTGATATAGTTTTCAAAACTATTAATCGAATAAGGCTTTTTCGATAACTTTATTTTATTTAATGAATATTATTTTGAATATTTATTTGAGGACTTATGACTCCGCTTACTTTATTTAATGAATATTGTTTTGAATATTCATTCGAGGACTTAAGACTCCGTTTATTTTATTTAATGAATATTATTTTGAATATTCATTTGAGGACTTATGACTCCGCTTATTTACTAAATATTATTCTTTATTTTATTAAAGAATAATGTTTCGATAATCAAACTTATTTTCGATTATTCAAATAAAGATTATACTTTCGTATAAGTATATCTTGGGTTATTTAATATCCATTTCAAGTATGAGTTTTAAAACTTCTACTTCAATTATTTTGATAAAGATTATTCTTCATGGGAATATTATTTAAATAATAATATTCAGATATTTTCTAATATATCGGGACTGATTTATTTCACTAAATCAGCATTACTCCAAACATTCTTAAAAATGTTTTCGAGTCTTCAAAATGATTTTAAAAGTTAAAGCGGATCCCAAAACTCGTTTTCAGATTTAAGATCTTCCTTTCGAAGGAGACTTGAATATTCGCTCAAAAAAAAAACTTAGGGATCCGGCTCTGTGGTGTATTTTATATTCGCAACGAGGTTGCTGTTTTGAGAAAACAATTTGATTACTTGTCCAACGTTCGGGAAGTAAGTCCATCTAATTGAGTCGGCATAAGCGACAGGCCGGGGTACGGTCTATGAAGGTGTAAGAGGCTGGGTGACAGTCCATCCACGCGTGAGTGGCCGGGTAACGGTCAAGCGCGAGGTCCGAATGCGGCCAGGGTGCTGACCGGCGAGGAATTCATCCATCTACAGTAGAAAATGTTACTTATTGATATCTTTGCCTGATCAGCAAGATATCGGGTTTATGCCAAAATTCTTTTCCTTTCCAAAATTCATTGGATGTTATAAACTCTGTTCATACTTTACATGACAGAGGTTTTCAGGAAATGTATGAGAGATATATATGGATATATATATCGTGACTTAATGAAGTATCTCGTAACTTCATTTCTTTTGAATGATATTATAAAGATTGAATCTATTCAAATCTTGTCTTGTAGTCTCATCTATGTCATGAACTTTTGAAACTAATTATAACTTGAACGGTGGTAGTTCAATTAGTATTCGGAAAAGATATAAGTATATTGGAGTATCTTTTAACTTCATCTTTTAAACTTATATCTAGTAAATGATTATCTTATGCATGTCAAAGATTTTCAGAAAAACGTTGAGACAAGGTTAGATATATGAGATCACCTTGCAACGATATTTTCATACAGTTATAAACTGGAACTCTGTGTTTATTATGCATGGAAGAGAACTTCCAAGATTTTGAAAAATATATGTACATATATACTGAATATTATGCGACTTGGTCGCGTTAAGAGATCAAACTTGGTTCATTTCTTCTTGACCAAGACTTTCATGAGTACTATGAGAATGCTCATTATTGTTAATTATTATACATATTATTTCGGTGGGCGTGTTGCTCACCCTTGCTTTCTTCTTTCGTCACACAACAACAGATAAATAAGATGAACAGGATCAAGCTCCCAATTCGCGAGCGAATAGGAAATGTTCCGCAGTTTCCTGTAGGCGTTGATGCCGTTGTAGCTGAGGTAGGATCTACCAATAGGCTAGGCTTTCAACTTTTGATGTACCAGACTTATGGATATTTATGAATTGTAATAATGGCAAGGAAAATGTAAATTTATTCAGAAACCCTTTTAAAGTGTAATGGCAAATAATTGTGGAATAAAATGACTCGTGTTATTTTTGGATATTCATCTCTGAGACTATAACTTGTGGTGTGTGTGTTTGTTGTGGGGTCATAGTACAGAGTAGTTGATTGTTTATTAAGATTGGGTGTTATTAAGGGAAATGGAACTCGTGACAACCCGGATCCCCGACCCCGGATTTGGGGGTGTTACAGAAATGGTATCAGAGCTAAGCGTTATAAACCTCAGAGATGATGTGACGTTAAAATAATAAGTTCACTAAGATAATAAGGACTCTTGCCAAGTTCATAGTCGGACTACCTAACGTAGTACTGACAGTTAAAACCCTTATAGGAACCCTTATAAATATCGTGATAGACTCGTAGTTCATTATCGTATATGGTAGCGGGACTCCGAACCCTGAGGTTGAGGAGCAACAGTGCGATGATATTTATTACTAATTGGAGATCGGATTGTGGATCCGATAGAGCTTCCTAACGCAGGACCGGATGATGTTCATATTGAGGATGTAGCGGTTGAGGATGTTATCCATAAGGGATTGTTGCTAAGGAGGATCCCGGGGAGGATCCTGACAAGAATGAATAAAGGACCACTGAGGAATTGATGACCATGGTTAGGGAAACTACCAGAGGTAGGATTGGCCAGTCACTACCGGAGGTTCGTTCAAGTTTGTAAAGATAGTATCCCCTTTAACGCGGCTTACTCGTAAGACTGAGAAGTTTGAATGGACAGAGAAATGCGAGAAAAGTTTTTAAGAACTAAAGCAAAGGTTGGTGACGGCTCCTATGTTGGCATTGTCGGATGGAAAAAGGAGATTTTGTGAATTGTATTGACGCTTCGCATAAGGAATTAGGGTGCTCTTATACAGCACAATAAGGTAATCGCGTACGCGTTAAGACAATTAAGGGAATATAAAATTCGATATCCCAACCCATGAGATTGGGCTCGTGGCAATAGTTTTGCCCTAAAGATTGGAGGCACTACTTGTATGGAGAGAAGTACGAGATTTACACAAGCCATAAGTGCTCTAGTGCATTTTCACGCAGAAAGAGCTCAACATGCGCCAGAGGAGGTGGTTAGAGCTAATCAAGAATTATGATTGGGAGATTCTTTATCATTCGGGGAAAGCCAATGTGGTGGCTGATGCCCTTAGTAAAAAGGAGAGACTCAAGATGATAATGTCTTTGGGAGAGTTTATAAGAGATTTTGAGAAAATGGAAATAGAAGTGAAGGTAACCGGAGCCGGTACCGAAAAGTTGTTTGAGATTGCAATACAACCCGAATTATTGGAAAAGAACATATTGTGCCAGAAAAAGTGATGAATGAAGGAAGAGAGCCAACAAATAGATAAGAGATTAATACCGAGAAAGATGATAAGGAAATAATGAGGTATTCCTACAGAATTTTGGTTCCAAATGTTCAAGAGCTTAAAGATGAGATCTTAGATGAAAGCTAGTTTGAGGAATAAGATTTATAGTAAACCCTGAACGTGATAGTCAGGGAGGTCGCCATCAAGATAGAAGAAACCCATAACATATTGAAGTGGAAAATGAGGATTTAAAACATGTAGGATGACCCCAATTATGGGAAGGAGGAGGGAACGTTCAGACTAAGGAAACAGAAGTCGAGTAAGGAAAGGAGACCTGAGACGGTACTCCTATACGACAATTTATGGACCTTTCTAGACAGAACTTAGACTATTATCCCCAACCACCACCTTGAGGAAACAGTGCGGTGGGAAATTCTTTCAGGACCTTTAAGTCACTAAGATCTCAGAGTTCCAAGGAACAGGTTGACCCAGTCGATGCAAGATCCTGGCTAAAGGAAATATAGGAATCATTTGAGATTCTAAATGATGGACGAATCACAAAAGACTGTTTTTGTCACTTACCTTCCTAAGAGAGAGGCCACCCGCTGGTGAAAGATCAAGAAAGGCACGGAGCCAGAGGTTATGATAAACTGATTAAAATTCAGTCAATTGTTTTCGAGAAAGTAATTCCTAAGATTATGGAGATACTGTAAAAGCTTTAGAGCCAGAACAAAGGCGGACGAGTATGATGAATTATGAAGCTAAGTTGTAAAAGTTGTCAAGATTCGTTTTGATGACAATAATCCCAGAACGACGTGATGTTTGAAGTCAATGAGTAGTGGGTTCATAAAATGATTGTAATAGAAAAGAAAATAAAAAGAAACTGAAGTGGAAAGGAATATAAAGGCAATAGAGTTGGAGGAATGATAAGGGAGTTAGATATGAGGAAACCCTAAAGACTCGTAGCAATAGAAATAGAAAAGTATGTAATCATCAGGATGAGAGTGATTCACCATGAGTTAAAGTTGATGGATGAAGGCATAAAAAATGCATATATTTTATCCCCTTTAAGTTGGGAGGATTCGAGGAAACCTTGAGATAGTCCAAAGGATAAACAAGGAGACGCGGATAGACTGAAGAGGCAAGAAAGTAAGAAATTAGGAAAATTGGATGAAGGAAGTGACCTTCAAGAATGTGAAGTGTAAGACCGGTGGCTTGATACCCAGAAAGGGAGATGTCAGGTATGAAAGATATCCCAACATTGAGATGACTGTTGAGATAAATAACAAAAGTAAATAAGGAATTATTAAGAAGAAGTTCACGTTGAACACGGCCAATATCTTCCAGAACATCCTTGTTATCGTTACCAAATTAGGCAAGAAAAGCGGATAACCGTTGTTATCTTTTGGAGGCCATATTGATTGACCTCATTTTGAATACAAATGTTATTGTGAAATTAGGCATATACTATCGAGGTGGGAATGATGGAATAAGACACCCTTATTAGGGATATATGACTTGATTTATCCATGGAAGGATGCATGTACCTTTTTAAAGGTGGAGTTAAGGAAAGAACATTGGTAACTTAAAATGAATCCTAGGGGAATGCATAAAGGTTGTCATTTCACCCTTAATAGGGATAGTATGAGTTTTGACAATATGAATTGGAAAGGATTAAGGTAATAACAACCATTAAGGATCAGTGGGGAAATTTTCAGAAGTATATAGACAATGATTCTGGTATTAATAAATGGTATCTTGATATGCCCTGTATCTAGGGAATACAGGAGGAACGATTCAAGGATAACCTTAGAGGTTTTACAAGGAGAAAGGTAATATTCAAAATTCTCAAGAATAGAAATGTTGATAAAGGAAATATGACGTAATTATAATGATGCCAAATGGGGCACGTGTTAAACCACGAGAAAGTATGGATCGAACCAGTAAAGGTCAAAATTGTTCAGGGCGATTAGGACCTAAGATAAAAGATGTTTTAAGTATGATTGAGAGTCAGTCGTGACAATGATTAACCTCTAAAGACTGAGGCAATAACTTATGGAAAAATGGTGATATTTTTTTTTACTCATCAGATTTTAAGGAAAACATCTTCACATAAGCAGTGATTGAAATGAGGTAGAAAATTTATTTGGAGGTGGTTAAAATGACATTGACTATAAGGAAATTTTACTATCAGGAAAGGCCAAAGAGGTGGCCGACACTTTAAAGATAAGAGGATAATTATAGGCGCTTGTGCCAAAGGAATACAGTGATGATGGTTAAAGCTGTGAAGGTTGTATTATGGTTTGGAAGATTGACATTCCTTCTGATGACTGTGCAATATCCAACCGTAATAGTAGTTGGTAAAGGTTTATTTCGTGTAATCGCCATGAGCGGGCTATCTATCTCAGAAGGTACTATCTTGAGATAAGCCAAGACCATGTTTCAAAAAGGACTAGACGAACCTTTGAGTTAAGTCTTCTATTTAAGGCATATGATTAAGAATGGTATTAACCTGCTATCGTTGCTTTGATTGAAACTCTTCTGCAATTTTAGCTGCTTCATGTCATGAAAGTACGTCAGAATTTGGAGTGTTCTTCATGAATTATGAATGGTGATTATGTTAACTCCTTAGAAGAATTCTATACGACATGTATGGACTCCGTATTGTTAGATATTAAGATTTCATGGAAAGTGAATGACGACAGTAGGTCAGTGGTGGACCATAGTAATGTAGCAATGATTCTGCGACTAATGAGATGATTACAACCGTGAGAGTTGTATTGGAATGGATGTTGAGATTGAGTACCACTAATCGGGTCGTGTTGACGTATAAGTAATCTTTGATAGAAAAATGAGGTCGATTATTTACCTATTGAATATTTATTCCTTCTTATCAATAGAGAGTCATATTACTATACGAGGAAGGTTGCGATGCAAGCATAGAATTCTAGTAACGATGATGTCTAGAATGAGATCCCAGATTCGATTTTCGATATCGAGGGAGTTTCAAAGGTGATTGTGTATAAGCTCAAGGAAGAGCATGGGTCCATAGAATGATGGACGGAATAGCAAAAATATTTAGGCATGTGAAATATGATGCTATAATACTTGATGTTGATATAAATACATATATGTTTTGTTCTCCTATGACAAACCTCTATAGTTCAGAGGTAGATTCCAAGCCAGATATTTTATGGCAATAAATTTTTTTACGTATATACAATTCTCTTCAGTTCGTTCTTTTCTCTTCTTTTCATTTCATGTTAGCTGAGAAGAACAACCCTTCCAGAAGGGGAGGTATTGCCGAATGACTATCTATCTATGTGATAGAAGCCTAGTAGGATACCACATGTTGTTTAATTGCTTGTCAAGTACTAAAGGTTGGCCACCTTCTGTACTAACTATGCAATAGAACAAGTGTTCATGATCATAGTGATCTCTCAACAAATTCCTTTACTTCTATATGATTGATCAAACTTTGGAAAATAGAAACAGCTGAAAAAGAGTAGTAAAGTTATGGCGGTATTCGGAATGGAAACACATTCGTGATACTAAGGTTGACGTGGTTATTAAAAGGTTATAGAACGCTAACGAGCAAAAGTATAACCAGTATAATATTAGGAATGGAAGGTAGTAGGGATTATGAACTGGAAAAGAATGGGTATTGAGAAGCAAAATCTCTAATGCTAAAAGCTATAATGAGAGTTTGTGCAATAGACTTGAAAGAATTTGGAATGATCACTTAACGCGGATTGAGTTTTCTCACGATAATAGATCGTATGTCAGGTATCGAGATGTCGTCTTATGAGATCTTTGAGGGAAGACAATGTCGATCTCCCTTATGTTAGGATGAAGTTATAGAGCGCAAGATGCTCGGACCAGCAGTGGTCCAAAGGACCAAGAATATAATAGATCTAATCAGAGGACGGCTGGGAGTAGCCCAAGATGGACATAAGAAGTATGCTGATTTGACAATGAAAGGACAAAGAGTATGAAGGAGGAAACCTTGTATTGTTAAAAGTATTCCCTTCAAAAGAATTGATGAGGGTTGGAAAGAAAGGAAAGTTTAAGTCCACGAATTGTTGGACCCTTGGATATATTAAGACGTATTGGGAAGTTAGCATATGAGCTAGCCCTACCCCCGAACATGTAGCAAGTCATAACATGTTTCATGTATCAATGTTAAGGAAGTGTAATTCGGATGCCAGATATATAGGGGCATATGAGCGCATAGACATGCAACCAGACGTAACCTATATGGAGCAACCAGGAAGGGTTATAGATTGAAAAAGGAACAAGTTCTTAGGAGAAGGGTTATCAAACTATTCAGAGTTTGATGGAAGAACCATAAGGTGGGAAAATTTACTTGAGAGTTAGAAAGTACAATGCTAAGAAAGTATCCCTATTCATTTTCTATCTGATTCCAGGACGGAATCCTTTTAAGGAGGGGAGACTGTAATAACCCCAATTTTTGGAATTTTTGAAACCCTTATGAATAGTGATTTTGCTGATTAAGGAAATTTTTCATGCCACACTATATAGGAGTACTGTTATAGAAATTCTAAGATCTTATTAGTACTTTATATGAGATATAAGTGTATGTAAAGATCGTCAAAATCCAAATTCGAACACTTTGATTTTTCCCGAAAATCCACCAGATACCGAAAGAATTGAGTATAAGGTAACATGATTAAAAGGATTTAAATTCAAGGATTTTAAGAGAGGATCATAAAAGGAATATAAAATATTGAGAAAGGTTTAGGGGAACCCAAGTAATAAGATCCCGGATATGATCCATCAAACGATCACCGAGAACGAGAGTGAAGCAAACCGTAAAACAAATAAGCGACCAAGGATTAAGCTTATATAAGTAACCAAAGGATTAACCAAATAATTAAGCACTAATCAAAGATATTAGAGGAGGATGACATCATCAAACCATAAGGGAAGGACATGTGGCAAAGGAAAGATGCAAGCAATGACATGTGTGAGTGATGTCATCACTTTATCAAGATATTTGTTCAAAAATCTCCACCACCAAGCATTTCTTTCTCATTTCCCAAGGAAAAACAAGCAATCAAAATCTCTCCCCAATTTCTTTCTTCTTCCATTCGGCCTTTTCAAGAAATGAAGAAATAGATTTTCAAAACTCAAGTTCTAGGCCATGGAAAATTACAAGGTTTATTTCCTTGGATCCTATATTTCATAACTTAGTTATACCATGAGTTTAAGATCAAGATTCCATGGTTTTCTTAGCTAATCCACTCATCAAAGATGATGATGAATAGTAGTGAATAGTAACTTACTTTGATTTTCTTGATTTTCATGAAAGCTTAAGGTTGATTAAGCATAGATCAAGGTTCCTAGAGGCTTGTTAGTAACTACCCACTCTCCAAGGAAGGTATAAATTCTTGAACCCTTTGTTTTAAGTTTGGTTTGCTTGGATGATAATGGTGCTTAGATGAATGGGTTTAGTTTGATGTTGATGGATGTTGGATTTTTGTTGAATTGGTGATGATTTGGTATAGTTTAAACTTTGGAAATCGTTAGGTTATAGCCGTCGTAATGCCCGATTTTCTATAAAATATTTTGTGATTAACTGTTGGACCCGAACACCCACTTCTATAAACTAACCACTTCCATGCTTACATAGGTTACGTTTCAAGCTTCGTTTTGATATGTGGTTCGTTTGAATCCGATGTACGGTTTAGGAGAAACGACCGTTTTAAGTAGCGGCGTTTCGCGACCGAACCATTACCACTCGCCTTACTTTAAAACCTTAGTTAAGGCCCTTAAATGACTAATTGGAGTATGAAACATTTATGTAAAGTGGATTAGGTAGTTGATAAGGTGCTCGTGAAAGAATCTCCTTAAAACTCTTAATGGTTAATTTATTAAAAATGGTGGAGCCGATGGTACACGAGCGACTTATGTGATTCGTTAAGCGTATAAGTTACCATAAGTGATCGTTAGGGTTCAATTGGTTAAAGTCTAGTTTCTTAAGGGACCGGGGTTTAATTCCGACTTATGTTGTTGTTCATAGGTTATCGGACCCACTCTAAGCTTAAGTCTATCCGGGAGCACTCAGGCAAGTTTTCTACCTGTTATACTGTTGTGGTGATGTATATATGTATATGCATTATCTTGTGATAAATGCATGATTGTTATTAGCAAATCTTGCGATATATTGGAGCATGTGTTATGGTATATATGCATGCCTGTTTTCGTAATCTTGATTTCTAATTGTTGATTCAATTGCTTATAAGTTGCATAATACTTATGCTAGAGATAAGCAGTAGTTGCGTATACCCTTAGTATAGGGGACCCAAAGGTGAACATTTTCTAAAACCGGGAGTCGATGTTCCCGAGTATAATATATATATATATAAATATATATATATATTGATATATTTTTCAAAACTATTAATCGAATAAGGCTTTTTCGATAACTTTATTTTATTTAATGAATATTATTTTGAATATTCATTCGAGGACTTATGACTCCGCTTACTTTATTTAATGAATATTATTTTGAATATTCATTCGAGGACTTAAGACTCCGTTTATTTTATTTAATGAATATTATTTTGAATATTCATTTGAGGACTTATGACTCCGCTTATTTACTAAATAATATTCTTTATTCTATTAAAGAATAATGTTTCGATAATCAAACTTATTTTCGATTATTCAAATAAAGATTATACTTTTGTATAAGTATATCTTGGGTTATCTAATATCCATTTCAAGTATGAGTTTTAAAACTTCTACTTCAATTATTTTGATAAAGATTATTCTTCAAGGGAATATTATTTAAATAATCATATTCGGATATTTTCTAATATATCGGGACTGATTTATTTCATTAAATCAGCATTACTCCAAACATTCTTAAAAATGTTTTCGAGTCTTCAAAATGATTTTAAAAGTTAGAGCGGATCCCAAAACTCATTTTCAGATTTAAGATCTTCCTTTCGAAGGAGACTTGAATATTCGCTCAAAAAAAAATCTTAGGGATCCGGCTCTGTGGTGTATTTTATATTCACAATGAGGTTGCTGTTTTGAGAAAACAATTTGATTACTTGCCCAACGTTCGAGAAGTAAGTCCATCTAATTGAGTCGGCATAAGCGACAGGCCGGGGTACGGTCTATGAAGGTGTAAGAGGCTGGGTGACAGTCCATCCACGCGTGAGTGGCCGGGTAACGGTCTCGCGCGAGGTCCGAATGCGGCCAGGGTGATGACCGGCGAGGAATTCATCCATCTACAGTAGAAAATGTTACTTATTGGTATCTTTGCCTGATCAGCAAGATATCGGGTTTATGCCAAAATTCTTTTCCTTTCAAAAATTCATTGGATGTTATAAACTCTGTTCATACTTTACATGACAGAGGTTTTCAGGAAATGTATAAGAGATATATATATATATATATATATATGGATATATATATATATATCGTGACTTAATGAAGTATCTCGTAACTTCATTTCTTTTGAATGATATTATAAAGATTGAATCTATTCAAATCTTGTCTTGTAGTCTCATCTATGTGATGAACTTTTGAAACTAATTATAACTTAAACGGTGGTAGTTCAAGTAGTATTCGGAAAAGATATAAGTATATTGGAGTATCTTTTAACTTCATCTTTTAAACTTATATCTAGTAAATGATTATCTTATGCATGTCAAAGATTTTCAGAAAAACGTTGAGACAAGGTTAGATATATGAGATCACCTTGCAACGATATTTTTATACAGTTATAAACTGGAACTCTGTGTTTATTATGCATGGAAGAGGACTTCCAAGATTTTGAAAAGTATATGTACATATATACTGAATATTTTGCGACTTGGTCGCGTTAAGAGATCAAACTTGGTTCATTTATTCTTGACGAAGACTTTCATGAGTACTATGAGAATGCTCATTATTGTTAATTATTATACATATTATTTCGGTGGGCGTGTTGCTCACCCTTGCTTTCTTCTTTCATCACACAACAACAGATAGACAAGATGAACATGATCAACCTCCCAATTCGCGAGCGAATAGGAAACGTTCCGCAGTTTCTTGTAGGCGTTGATGCCGTTGTAGCTGAGGTAGGATCTACCAATAGGCTAGGCTTTCAACTTTTGATGTACCAGACTTATGTATATTTATGAATTATAATAATGGCAAGGAAAATGTAAATTTATTCAGAAACCCTTTTAAGGTGTAATGGCATGGAATAAAATGACTCGTGTTATTTTTGGATATTCATCTCTGAGATTATAACTTGTGGTGTGTGTGTTTATTGTGGGGTCACAGTACAGAGTAGTTGATTGTTTATTAAGATTGGGTGTTATTAAGGGAAATGGAACTCGTGACAACCAGGATCCCCGACCCCGAATTTGGGGGTGTTACATTATAGGGTAATAAGGCTGCATGAGTTAAATCTTTTATTGTACTAAAAAGATAGAATTAAATCCTTTTACAAGGATAAAAATTACATGGTTTCTTAAGCATGTAGCATATTGCTTAGTAAGTTGCTTGTTTACTCGTCAAGAGGATATCGCTCTCAAGCCAATTTCTCAAACCTATAACACTGGAAGTTTGGAGTCAAACTGACCCTACCATAACCCAAATTTTATAACCAGTCTGACAATAACTGCTGCTTTGAAACAACAATAACAACAGCGTCAAGCCGTAAGTGGTAAGTTTTATATCCTCATAAGATGCCAAATTCCCATAGGCTCAGGAAACTGTGGAACTGACCAAAGCCAGAGTTTGGCTTAAGTAAATAGATAAAACTTTTGGCATGGTTAAAGTTGGTGAAGACCAAAAGACAGAGTTTTCAAGTTGGTTTCTAGTGGAAATCAGTTAGAAAAATGGAAAGAGAAAGTACGATGACATGGTAGAGATTTTCGGAGCCGTTTCTAGTAAAGGATACACAAGACTGTATGAAGGAGCACTTGGGGGTAAGACTTTGAAGTTGAAAATAAGAAAATATAAGCAAAGCGGTTATAAGCCCAAGATTACTGATTTAACATAAATGGTGTCAGAAATAGGCTTTTAAGGATGTAAAAAGAGCCAAGAGCTTCAAGCATCAGATTAAGCAGCAGGTTAGAAGCTGGATGGCTGTATTTGAACTTCAAACTTATGTGAGCATTGGTTTATAAGGCTATAAAAGGAGAAAGTAAATGATCTAGGGAAGAAAATAAATATAGATAAAGTTGAAAAAAATAAAATGGATTACTTTACTGAGAAATGCACGAGTATAAGTGTAAGAGTGGATCCGGATTTTACTTGTAACAAGTGTGGTATGGTGGGCTATTCTATAAGGTATTTTAAGGAACTACTCCAAACAACTAAAATTTCAAGGTGTCATAAGACCATCACGAGCATCGGAATTTTTAGGTAAGGACCTTCATTATATCTAAGAAAGATATAGTTCAAAATGTGGACGTGTTAATAGGAACGCTGTAATTTAAGATCAACCGTTATGACCAAATTTGGTTATAAGAGTAGTCGATCAGGACAGAGTTCACGTTGGTCAGGTATGTTAACATTTTGACATTAAGATAACAGATTGTTCTTTCATCGTGAATATGATATCTTCCAAATTAAGAAAAATTTGATAGAACCCTATGAATGGATTTGTTATAGTATTACGATGCACAAATAAGTACAAGAAGAAACAGATTAACATGAAGTCTATGAATGACGATGAAGTTATGCTTAAGGACAAAAGCATGTTAAGAAATTCAGACCCTTATTTTAAGTTAAAAGGATTGTGAAGACGAGGATGTGAAGCCTATGTGTGTCACACATATAGTGAATATCCGTCAAGAAATACTCAAAATTGAAGAAATCCTCATGATTAAAGAGGTCAAGGTGTGTTTACAGATAAGCAACTTTGCTTATCTCATAGTAGAGAAGTGAATTTTTAGTGCGATACCTAGAATTAAATCACTGGCAAAAGACTACACAGAGTGGTACTAGTTGAAATGAGAAGACTGGCAATTCGACTGCCAGAAATTTTGGATAAAGGAGTTATAAGGCTTAGTATATCGATTATGGAAAGCTCAATTAGACAATCAAGCATAAGTAACTGAAATGACGATTGAGTTGAACTGTTGGGAAGAGCAATATACTTCTCTATGGTTGATTTAAGAATGGAGTTACTATCAAGTAGAAATTAAGTTTGAAACTCTGCTAGAGATAATAATTTATACAAGGCTTTAATAATGTGTTATTTATTCAAATATGTAGGGTGAGTACACCAAACACTGGAAGGACGACTTGATGATCCTAAGAAAAGAAAAGAATAGCTGTATGTGAAGTTATTAAATTTTGAGTTATTAAAGAAATAGGTAGCCGTGAGGGAATCAACGTAAATTCCACAAATGTTGAAATTTAAATGAAGTGGGAAATGATAGAGATATCTACAGAAACAAGGAACTTTAGTAATGGCCAACTCTTATAAGGAAATTGTTTAAGAAAGATAATGACATCAGTGACAATGACAATAAGGAGGAGGGAAAAGTTTGATTAGAAAGATAAGCATGAGAAAAAAAAATTTAGTTAAGGAAAGGGTTAGTGTCCTAACCATATTGGTTCTACTTGGTGATCGAGACAATCTTGCGATTTATAATGGTATTTCTTATAATGGGTTAGAATGCATTTTGGTACAATATGATCAGGTTATTGAGTATAGTTATCGAACAGCGAAAGTCTTGCAAGTAAAATCATTTAGTAAATGATTTGGAACTAACAGAAACTTGAGGGCCCCAAGATTTGGAGACATTTATTCGTATAGAAACAAGTAAGAAAACCCGTATGGATTAAAGGAGCCAGAAGTTTTGTCTTTATATAGAAATGACTTAATATAAGACAAGAACGATGGTAGAAATCGATCAAGTTAGTACACTTCTAATTGGTTAATGAAACGTTTCTACAAGATAACTAGATGAGGATAATAGTCATGTGGTATGGGGTTTCAGAGTGTATTGCGAAAGGTATAGGCAAAGAATTACTCAAAGACTTTGGAATAAGTTCCAAGTTTGTGTAGACACTAAAATGTAGATGAGAACAATTCATCGTCAATGAGTGCATCTTCAAAAGAAAGGATGATTCAGACAGGGGATGATATAACGTATTATACAGTAAATAAAACTAAGGATGAACATCCGTCGTTAGTGTTTTTATGCCGTAGCAAATGTAATGTGAATATTGGTATATCACCTTTTGGGCTCTATGTGTAAGAAGACCATTAATGTTATCAAACAAACCTAGATAGATTTTGATCTATGAGTGTATTACGAGGAAAGAGCGATTCGGAAGCTCCGAGTGTGAATAACGTGGAAAGAGGTTATTGCTGCAAATATTCATGTTGGTGAGTTTCCGTGATTGATGGAAAAGAAGTAATGAATCTGGTATGAAAAGCTACATTGATGTGGATGTGTAATCCACTCTCGAGATACGAAAGAATGGGTTACAGTTGTTATACGAGTACGTGTATGAGAAACCTATGAAAATGACCAATGATAAATTTCTCTTCTACCACTCTAAAGTGTAATTTTTATTGTTTTCTAAAAGTATCCAGAATATGTTCTATACTTTCAACTCCCTTCGAACATCTTTTGTTTCCTTGAAAATTTGGTCATCTGATTAAGACAAATAATACATGTACTATGGCTGTTTGTCTTCGTGATAAATAGTTTGGTGGGATGCCACCTAAATATGTGTTGTGAATTGTATGGTACTAAGACTGACCATCTTAAGTACTAATATGGTTGTTCTCAATCATGTCAATATCATTTTCATTCTTTTCTTCTTGATCATTGAACCTTAGTTCCAATCAACTATTGTGAAACAATGTGTTTCATCGATAAACTTTTGAATCAAGAATTGGCGCAAGTGAGAATTTTGCATTTTATATTCCTTGCCTTCAATCCAAATATGTTGGAGTATAGACGAACCATCAGACGAGATTCTGTGCATCAGGATTTATGCAAAGTTTTGAAGGACAAGATAAGTCGTGTTTGAGATGATATTATCTCTACACATACCCCATGTTCACATTATACTGTGTAATGGTTCTTAAACTTTAGGATTCCAATTGCAGACCATGAAATAGAATATGGATACTTAAGGATTTAGCTTGTCTTATGAGGAGCATCCGATAAAGTTGGTAGATCGGAGAGAAAAGCGCTTAGAAATAAATAAATCTGTGTCCCTAGTCAAAGTTTTGTGGAGAAATCCTCTTGTGGAAGAGTTCACATGGGAACTTGAGAGTGAAATGCTCGAGAAGTATCCCTAATTTTTACTTAGGCGTGATTTTGGGGACAGAATCCTTTAAGGGGGGAAGAATGTAACGACCGTAAAATTTTAATATAATGATTATTTGTTTATGTGCTATTTATGTGAAAGTAGAGAATAAATATATATAATTATATATTTATTCCAGTCTGATGTATTTCAGAGGAATTGTGATAAAGTGAATTGTGGATTTATTGATGCTATAATAGCATTATAAAATTTAAAGATAAAAATTTAAATGTGAAAGTGAAATGTGAAAGTGGAAATTGAAAAGTGGAAATTGAAAAGTGGAAAAGTGGGAATTATGGAAATATGAGAAGTTAGTTAGAAAAATAAAATATGTGATATTTATATGCTAAAGTGTGGTTGAAGTGATTATTAGTATGTTTGAAATTTATTTATGTGATTATTAGAGTGCTTGGAAATTTATTTATGAAATTTTAAGTGAATATTGAAAAATATAGTGTGAATAAATGTTTATTTAAATTTCTGAAAAATAGTTGGAAAATAATAAAAATTTTATTATTGTTCTACAATCATTATTTTGGTAATAAAAACTTTTTAATAATGTGAAAGTGAGTATTTTGAGCTATTTCCTATTTTTAATTCGACTTAAGAACTGTTTTTGCACTTTTCGTAGTCAAACTTGTAAAATTCATACAAAAATAATCGTGCATCAGAAAAATATTTTAAAAATATGCACGCGAAGCTAATTTCGTGCTCTATATTTTAAAAATATAAAATTTATAACTTTCAGAACTTTCAGAACAGTTTATATTTTATTAAAGAAACATTTTTGCATTCATTTATCAAAAGAAAACTATTAAAACAAAAACTTTTATATGTGAAATTATCAAAATACCCTTGTTTTATTAAATAAAACATCAGCCTCCCTCTTTATTTCCTCATTTTACCCGAGACATCATCCTCCCCGTCTCTTCCTCTCGGTTTTCTTTTCCCCGGCCAAAAACCACACACACAAGCACACAACTTTTTCTTCTTCCTTTGTTGCTAGGTAAGGATCTAATCTTTTCTCTTCTTTTACTTTAAACTTATACTTTGCATGCTGGTATCCGTGTGTATGTATAGGTGTGTGTATATTTGAGTTTGGTGTTGTTGAGGGAGAAACTAGAGTTTCGTGTGATTTCACTTGAGTTTATTGAGTAATAGAGTGTTAGTGTTAGTTAATTCGAATTGCATGTCATGGATTATAGTTGCATGTTGGAAATTGGTGTCTTATGTGTGTTGTATACATGCGGGTGTATGTATATGTGAAGAATGTGTATGTCTATGGTGTTTTTTGGTGAAAATAGTTGTTAATTTAATGGTTTAAAGTACTGAAGTTTTGTATCATGGAAGTATATATATATGCAGCTTGTGTATATGTATATATGAGAGAATGGATTTCTTGACTTATGTGATGTAGTTGATGGTGATAAGACTGTTTAAGTGAATCTAATTGTTTAAAAAGTGTTGTATGTAATTAATCTCCTTTGCATGTAGTGTTCTTTTATGAATTTAATTTCTAAACATAATTATGGCTATAAATTAGTAATGCATGCTAAGATATCTTGATGTATATTAGTTTTGATATATGCATATCATTGTTTTGTTGTTGCTGAGAGAAACATGTGTTTAAATGGCTTTTCTGTGTGAAATTGATTGTTAATATAGTTATAAAGATATAAGGTTTGATTTCACAGTATTAGATTCTGTTTTCTTGCTAAATTCATATAAAATTCATTACAGGTCGGAATGTTATGATTTCAGAGTCTCTAGAAAGATAATTCAATTCTCTACAACTTTGATTCTTTAAGTTTTTCGAAATTCTGCTTATAACGAGGTGATTTCTGCATTTTTTGTAACCTGCCAGAAAATTTTCAAAACTGAGAGGCAGACTTTCAAATTTATAGTAAATTAAATATTTATCAGAAAATATTGAAGAATACCATTTTGAAAAGATCTTTTCAAACTCTACATTTTATGTTCACAACTCAGAGTCATATTCTGGGATTTAGGAGTCTTAAATGTCAAATTACTTCTGCGATCAGGGTCTGACTCTGTTCAGGCAGCCCACATTTATCCAATTTCCGAATTCTTTATTTATCCATTTTTAATGAGCCTTACCATTCTGAAAAGATCTCAGAAGTATCTACAACTTTCATGTTTTATGATTTTTCATTTGACTTTAATATAATAGAGTAAATTGGCATTCGTTCGAGATGGTCGGGTTATACTTTAAACTCTTAATAGTCTATGTATAAGACATTTTGATGAGTAATCTTGTATCTAGATTTAATATGGTAAATACGATAGAATATGTGTGTTTGTGTGATGGCGTGTGCTAGTATGTGCCTTATTGAAATTGTTTTATGTCATTGGTTGTTAAATGTGTTTGGCTATTTGGTCTGTTTTGATTGTAAACTATTATTCATAATAATGTACTAGTTATGTAAAGTGTTTATAAGTCAATGTACTTAGTTTTTATAGAATGGTTTATTATTTACTTGTTTATTCTTGAAATACTATAAAGAGCAAGTAAGTTAAATGGTATGTTTGACTATGTGATAGTAGTTGTCATAAAAAGCTTATAGGTACGGAGGTATTAAAGTGCATGGTTACTATGAAATGACTTATGAACTTTTAGAGTAATATAAAGTATAAAGTGTCAAAAATTATGTTGTGGTAAGTCTAAAGTATCTTAGTACTACTTTGATATAGTAGGTGAAAACTTATGTGATTGTTTGATTTTGTGGTGGTGTCGACAATGGTCGACTGGCATGTTGAGATTACAAAGGGGATGTTACCGGATTTTCGTTAGAATCTTAAAGAGATTTGACGTAATTTGGTTAGCTATCCAACGTAGTTTCACGTGCTTAGTAACTAGACGATCTTCGAAGGGAAATTATGTTACAAAACTATTTAAACTATAATATAGTTTCATTTGGTCGATACGAGTTGAATTAAGTTATCGAGTGACGGTCATTATTCGATTGACTTAGTTTAACTTACGGTCGCTTAGTCAAACTATATTATAAAATTTAAAATACTTTTGAAATAAGAATTGTTTTCCAATAAGACCATATATTTTATAAAACAACTTTTAAATCAAATGATAGTTTTCAAAGTTAAATAAGATTTTCAGTTTTAAAACGAAGATCGAATAGTAAAATATTATATGCGTGTATTCAGTGATACGTTATATGTGACTTGATTGTATATGTGCTATTTATATATTAGATATAATAGTGCATATATATCATATATATAGGTATCGCGAATGGGGTAGTTAAGGTAGACATTTAAAGTGAATGTCAAACAGAATTTAGAATGATTCTGAAATAGAGTTCTTACCCGTGTAGATATAAAGAGTGATGACGCATCTTTAGGGAAAGGCAATGCAACCGTTGAGATTCAGTGAAGTGTTAATCCTTAGGCAGGACATCTAGCTATTGTACTTTTGAGAGGCAAGTAACGAAACCTCAACTGCTCTCTCTCTCTTACTTATATTCCTGCCTATTGATTTAAATTTTGAATATCATATCTCAGCCATTGATAAATAAGCCTGTTTCCTTTATATTTTCAAATGCTCACAATTTCATTCATTATGAGAACCTTTTAGTTCATTGTTGATAATACTTATGCTTGTACCCATTGCGTTCTTTTTGATACCTGATACTTGACATGATATCCCTGAGTTTCAAAAATGAACTTAAATATGATTTCAGACTTTCCAATAAGGTCTTATTTCATCAAAAGGTTGGTAAAGGTTAAAATTGAAAGATATTTTCATAAATGATATAGGAATTCCGTCAAAAATGTTTTCTTCGGATTCCTATAGATTGGAGGCGTAAGTGGCCGAGTGACGCCGGTCCAACATTTTTGGTTGTGTTGCGCTAGCAATGGCAATAAGTCTAGCTGACTAGTTTTGGAACTAGTCTTAGGGGACCCTATATACATGGAAGCTCAGAAGGACGATTAGGTCCTGATGGGAGGCATTACGTGGCTGATCACCCGTATTGTCTATGACGTTGTGGGAAAACTCCAATCAAAAGATATGTTTTGAAATAAAGATTTTCTTAGAAAATGTTTGCTTGAAAAGGTTTTTGAAAAGATGTTAGAAAGAATTTTATGAAGAGTTTTGAAAGAAAACTTGAAATTTTGAACTGACGATAAGGAATTTTTCTATAATTCATTTCCTTATTCCTTATATTGGATTTCCATTTGAATATCATAGTTGGCCTTGATACCTATTGATCCCTGATAGCTTAACTATTTTAATGTTATTGTTACTTGCTGAGCTTTTGTAGCTCACGTTGCTTTGTTATCTAAATTTTACAGTTAAGCTCGAGTATGGTTGAATTTAGAAGGTCGGCTAGGAAGAATGCTAACTTTGGACCTTCGCGCACAGTTAGATTCGCTATAACGTCGCAGGTAGCTAGAAAGGGGGTAGATCAGTGGCAGCTTCTATATGAAGTTATCTTTTGTATTTAGAAAAGATTGTAATAGGATCATGTTGTGTAGTTAGATGTAACTTATTTCATACCTTAACCTGTATTAGATCCTGTAGCAGTGCAAGGGGCCATGGCATTATGTTTATGATTCTGTTTTATATTATTGTAATTTGTAGCATGGTGACTCCACAATCTAGGCCCCTGATTGTGAGAGTGTCACAGTTTGGTATCAGAGCTACAGGTTTTGGTCACTGAAACAAGTCAGGATTAGGTGGGTTGTAGGAATGTTAAGTTAGGAATTAAGTTTTAAACTATATAGAGTTTGGGTTGGGATTGTAGGATATAGTCTCGAGTTTAAGATCTCTACGATATGATGGCGCTAGAATATAAAATTTAAGTCTCATCATAGTCAATTCCCTCTTCTTGTGAGTAGCCTTTAGCAACCATCCTTGCTTTGTTTCTAGTAACAATTCCATTTTCATCCATTTTGTTCATGTACACCCACTTAGTTCCAATTATGCTTCTATTCTTTAGTGCAGGAACTAATTTCCAAACTTTGTTTCGCTCAAACTGATTCAGTTCCTCCTGCATAGCACATATCCAATCAGGATCCAGTAGGGCTTCTTCAGTTTTCTTGGGCTCTACTTGAGATAGAAAACATGCATGTAGGTATTCATTAGCAGTTTCACTTCTAGTTCTCACACCAGCTGAGGGATCACCAATAATAGCTTTTACTGTATGACTCATATCCCACTTTCTAGTGTGGATCTGTTGACTAGTGCCTTCATCATTTTCTTCAGTATTACCACGACTGTCATTTCCATTTTCCCTTTCTCCCCCTAAGTTTGTGCCATCAAATTCAGGTGTCTGAAGAGAGCTTTCATTCCCATGATTTTGTTCAGAGGTCTCTTCATTTGTCACTTGTTGTGCCATAATTTCATCTTCCTCATCAGAATCACTATCAATGGTTAGATTTTTAAATGAAAGGGCTTCAACATCATGTACATCAAGGCATTCCAAGCCTAGACACTTGTCATCATCAAAAGTCATATTTATGCTTTCCATAATTTTCTTTTGATCAATCACATAAACTTTGTAGGCTGTTCTTTCCAATAAATATCCTAGAAAAATTGCTTCAAAAACTTTAGAGTCAAAATTTCCCACATATTCAGAGTTATCTTTTAGAATATAACACTTGCTTCCAAACACATGTAGATGCTTCACTGTAGGCTTCCTATTAGACATGATTGAGTAAGGTGATTTGCCATGAGCTTTGTTTATGAGATATCTATTTTGAGTGTAGCATGCAGTATTAACAACCTCTTCCCAAAAACTAGTTGGCAACTGAGCATCTTGTAGCAAAGTTCTAGCAGCTTCAACCAATGTTCTATTTTTCCTCTCAACTACTCCATTTTGTTGAGGTGTTCTAGTTGCTGAAAATTCATGAACAATGCCTTTGCTTTTGCAGAATTCACTTAATGTTGAGTTTCTGAATTCTGTTCCATTATCACTCCTCAATCTTTTCACACTAACTTCTCCTTCAGCTTGCTTCTCAATTTTCTTGATGTGCTCAATTATATGTTTGGAGTTTCATCTTTAGAGTACATAAACTCAACCCAAGTGTATCTTGAAAAATCATCAACCATGACAAGGGCATATTTGTTCCTTGAAATGGACAAGACATTTACTGGACCAAACAGGTCCATGTGAATAAGTTGCAGAGGTGCACTTATAGAATTCATAGATTTTGACTTGTGACTTGATCTTTTCATCTTTCCTTTCTGACAAGCTTCACAGACTTCCAGTTGAGCAAATTCCAGACTGGGCGTGTCTCTCACAAGCTCCTTCTTGACTAAGGTGTTAATTTCTTTGAAATTCAAGTGAGATAGCTTCTTATGCCATAATTTGCTTTGTTCTTCTGATGCCTTGGTGTAGAAACAACACACTCCATCCTTATTTGTTGAATCTAAGTCTGCAACAAACAAGCTTCCCTTTCTTACTCCTTTAAGAGCAATTTCACCAGTCTTTTTGCTAATAAAAGCACAATCTTCTTTGTTGAAAATAACTTGAAAACATTTGTCTGCAAATTGACTAACACTTAGAAGATTTACTTCTAATCCAGCAACTAGTGCTACATCTTCAATGACAACATTTCCAGAAACAATATTGCCATATCCCATTATGAATCCTTTGTTGTTGTCTCCAAAGGTCACCAAGGGGCCAGCCATCTCCTCAAATTGTGATAGCAGGGCCTTATCACCTGTCATATGCCTGGAACATCCACTATCAATGATCCATATGACCTTCTTTCCTTTGCCCTGCACACAATGAGGATTAATTGTGTTTAGCTACCCAAGCTGTGTTGGGCACTTTCTTCTTGTTAACTGATTTTGCAGAAGTAGAATGTGAATTTTGAGATAAAATGGAATTCATAGACTGTTGAGCATTCTCCCTTTCAGATACAGAACCAATTTTTGATTCTATGAGATCAATTCTCAATTTGTGGCAACTCTTCATCACTTTCATGTTACAGGGAATGCAGTCAAACTTGTCACAGAATGAATAGGGATCATTAGCCTTAGCTTCATTGTACTTGCAGACTCCTTCAGGTGTATTGCTAACAGTCTTTTTACAAAGATGAGTTAGGTGATTCATTGATCCACAGTTCTCACACCTCTTTCTGGGAGCATCTGCAACATAAGAAAAATTATTGCTTTTGTTTATCCCAATCTTTCCATTTCTATTCTTCTTTTTCTTTTTGACCTGTTCAGCTTTAATCTCCTTCACAGGCTCATTAGTTTCTTGATTGGCCTTTGGTGTTTCAACAAGGATGGAAGACTGAATTGTCTCATCATTTTTCTTTTCCTTGTCCTCATCAGCTATCTCCTGTTTGATGATCAACTCTTCTTCACTGAAGTTCACTTCACATGCCTTGAACAAAGGTGATTCAACTTTCTTCAAAATAATTGGAACATCCACAGTTTCAATTGATTTTCCTTTGTCACTGACATACTTCTTTTTATTGTTCAAACCCTCATAATCAAGACCAATGGCAATGTTTGCACATGGCTTGTTCTTTTCATGATATTGGCCAATCAAATCAGAAGCATTTTTGAAGGATTTCAGCTTCACTTCATTCTTCTCCAGCCTTTCTCTTAATACTGCTTCAATTTCACTTGCACACTTTAATTTGTTCTTTAAGTATGCATTTTCTTGCCTAGCAGCATCAAGCTCAACCAACAACAATTCAGTCTCTTGTTTTTCACTCTCAAGTTTTTCATTGATCTTTTTCAATATGCTAACTTCCTCATTTGCAGCAACCATGCTTGTATGAATGTGGAACATTTCTATGCTCATCTTTTCAACAGTTTCCTTATATTGACTCACATTTAAATCAATTGTGGTAAGAGTTGGTACATGTGATTTAGATGATGTAGAGTCTCCTTGCTCCAAGGCCATGAGTGCATAGTTTCCAACTTCTTCATCTTCATCATTATCTGAATCATCCCAGCTCTTGCCCTCGGCAATATAAGCTTTCCCTTGTTGCTTCTTTAGAAGAGCATCATACTTTACTTCCAATTTAAGATAGGCTTTGTCTTTCCTTGCCTTCTTGGGTTTCCTACATTCTGTAGCAAAATGGCCCAACTCATCACAGTTAAAGCACCTTATGTTTGATATATCAACAGATCCAGTTTTGTAGCCAGTGTTGCTATCAGGAGTGTACTTCCCTTTTCCTGTCCAGCTGCTGTTTTTGTTGAAGGACTATCCTTTGCTCTTGAAAAAACTTGGTTTCTTCACTCTAATGTTAGAGAATTTTCTAGCCAAGTAAGCCATTGATTTTTCTAGCTCATCAAGCTCATCAAGAGTGTAGAACTCATCTTCTTCATCCAATTCCAGTATGACTTGCTCTTTAGTGTCATTGACTTTTTTCTCACTTGTAGAAATTTCTGGAGTTTGGGATCTTTGCTCATCATTAGAGGTCTGGCCATCTTTCACAATCAGTGCACTTGAGCCATCCAGTACATATCCTTGACCAGCCCTTAATGATTTCTTTTGAATCATTTCAAGTTCATAAGTTTTCAGAACCCCATAGAGCACTTCCAGTGTGATTCTACTCAAATCCCTTCCTTCTCTGATTGCATAGATCTTTTGTTCTAAATGATCAGGGAGAGTAAGCAAGAACTTTAGATTCACTCCTTCAACATCATAAAATTTATCATGAAGCTGCAAGTCATTTATCAGCTTATTAAACCTTTCAAACACATCAGTAATACCCTCCTTTGGTTTAGACATAAAACCCTCATACTGAGAAATCAGTATCCTTCTTTGATTTGACCTAACCTCCTCAGTTCCTTCACAAAGTATTTCAATCTTTTCCCAGATCTGTTTAGCAGTGTCACAGTTGACAATGTTATTATACATTACATTGTCAAGTGACTCAATTAGTATCAGCTGCAAAGCACTGTCAAGGGAAACTTTCTCTCTTTCAGGTTCAGTATACTCAAAGAGATCCTTGGGAGCATAATGAGCTGGAATAACCATATCTCCATCTGTGGTTTCCTCAACTCTAACTACAGGAGTGAAGGGCCTATTCTTGAGGATACCAATGTAAAGGTGATTGGCCATTCTTATAAACAGCAACATTTTCTTTTTCCATAAAGTGTAGTTGGCCTTATCAAAGGGAGGAATCTTGATACTACTGATTTTCTTTGTATTCATTTTTCCAAGATCTAATCTGTTTACTTTCAGATTTTGCTCTGATACCACTTGTTAGGTATGAATACAACACAAAGAGGGGTGAATATGTTTTGGCTTAAATGTTTGATTTTTGATCGACTTAAGCTTTAGCAGTTGGTTGTTATCAATGATTTAGTAGAATAGATGTTAAACATAAATAACTGTGCAAATATGTAAAACAAAGATCTTCAAAACTCACTTAATTTTATATTAAAAATCAAGCAGTGTTTTGCTACAAAATCTCTAAGTTCTTGTTTTAGAACTTAGCTCCTTTCTTGAGAGAGAATACAGGATTTTCTATCTAGATTGTTACAACTGACTAGAGGACCAGTGTTAACTTTATAAGTCAGTTTACTGCTGGTTTAGATAGAGGATAATAAACATGCTATTAGTTTTTCTAAACTGTCACTTGTCATTTTTATTTATAGAAAAGCAAATCTTCCATTTCTGGCTTAGCATATCTTTAGCATCCCGTGTTTACTTTAATCTTCCTTTGTTAGTTAATCTTTGCCATTGATCTTGCACATCTCTCAAGCTACTTTTTATAGACTTTTCAATCCAACTATGTGAATTGTTTGTTGATTTGCAACCTTAGAATTTCCTTCTTCACCACTTCTTTCATGATAGGATTAAGTCTTCATTGTTGCTCAACAGTCGGCTTGCTACCTTCATCTAGTAGAATTTTATGCATGCAGTATGAAGGCCTGATCCCTTTTATATCTTCTATAGTCCATCCGATGGCCGATTTGAATTCTCTCAAGATCCTCAAGTGCTTGTCCTCATCACTACCTGAAAGGACAGATGCAATAATAACAGGTAAAGTAGATGCATCTCCTAGAAAAGCATACCTCAAGTGTTCAGGCAATGGTTTAAGCTCCAAAGTAGGTGCTTCCACAATAGATGGTTTGAGCTTTCCCTCAGTATTTTTGAGATTAGTATTACCAAGAGATTCAAATAGCATGTCTAGCTTTCGCTTCCAAGGAAAAGCATTTAGATATTGTAGTTGCTCATTGCCTTCCTCATCTTCACTGTCAAATTCCCCCAATAAGGCTTTTTCTAAGGCATCAGACCTTAGCACATGATCAAGTTCTGAAGTTACTGCAGAATCAATCAAATCCACCTTGAAGCACTCCTCATCTTCTGTAGGGAATTTTATTGCATTGAATACATTGAATGTTACATCCTAATCGTGCACCCGCATAGTAAGTTCACCTTTTTGCACATCTATCAAGGTACGGCCTGTAGCCAAGAAAGGTCTTCCCAAGATTATGGGAATCTTCTTATCTTCCTCGAAATCCAGAATGACAAAGTTTGCAGGAAAGATGAGTTTATCCACCTTTACTAACATGTCATCCACGATGTCTCGTGGGTATGTAATAGAATAATCAGCCAATTGTAGAGACATGTAGGTGGGCTTTGGATCAGGAAAATTCAGCTTTTTGAAGATAGACAACGGCATCAGATTGATGCTTGCTCCCAAATTGCAAAGGCACTTGTCGAATGACAACTTGCCAATGGTGCAAGGAATGGTGAAGCTACCTGGATCCTTAAGCTTTGGAGGTAAATTTTGTTGTAGCACAACACTGCACTCTTCCGTTAGAGCAACGGTATCAAGAACATCTAGTTTCACCTTTCTTGAAAGAATACCTTTCATGAATTTCGCATAACTAGGCATTTGCTCCGGAGCCTCAGCGAAAGGTATGTTGATGTGAAGTTTCTTGAACACCTCTAGAAACTTACCGAATTGCTTATCCAACTTTTGTTTTTGCAATCTCTTAGGAAAAGGTGGTAGAGGATAGAGCTGTTTCTCCCCTGTATTACCCTCAGGCAGAGTGTGTTCAACAGTAGTCTTCATTGGTTCCCCATCTTTCTCCTTTTGCTTCTCTTCTTCATCTACAACTTCAGCTTCTCCATCTTTTGCTTTTTCAGCATCAGCAACTTTTCCAGATCTTAAGATAACAGCTTTGACTTGCTCTTTAGCTTCCTTCTTGCCTGGAACTTCAGTATCGCTGGGAAGTGTGCCAGGTTGACGATTGAGCACAACATTGGCACTAGAAACAACCTGACTTTTACACAACAACTTTAGCTCCTCGAAATCAGCACTAGAAGGTGGAGCAGCACCTCCTTGTTGAGGATATGATTGCCTTTGAGCATATTGCTAAGGTTACTGGAATCCAGGTGGATTAAACTGTTTACTCACAGCTTGTTGATATGGTTGCTGAACAGCATTCTGATTGTTGCTCCAGCTGAAATTGGGATGATTTATGTTATTAGGATGATGAGTAGTTGGCACAGGCTGTTGCGGTCGCTGATAATTGTTCACATACTGAATAGATTCATTAACAAGAGAACACTAATCAGTAGCATGAGAGCCTGCATAAAGCTCACAGACAATAGATATCTGATTGACTCCATAGTTGGCTAAAGAATCGACCTTCATAGATGTGACACCCTCCAAACCCGGGGTCTAGATTTGGGGGTCACTAGCCGTTAAACTAAAATAAAATAATCACAGCGGAATAATATAATAAATATGACCCCTTTACCTGCACTGGATCGATCACAGGTTATAGTATGGAACAGGCACTATTACAAACCAACTGTTATTATAAACCATAAGTTTAATTAGTTTTACAACTTATTCAAATTTTATTACAAACCTCTAGACTAATTAAGCGTCCCAAACTGTCTACCTGGAAACACACCAAACTATCTACAAGCACACAACTTCTAGTCAAAACTGGAACTCAAGCTTGCCCTGGCCTAGCTGAAAGAATCAGGATATGAAACAAGTATGAGCGAAAGAAATGCTCAACAAGCAGTAAATAGCTTATAATTTGGAACAACAACAACAATATATCTGATGAACAAAACCAAACCACAATACCTGAACAGTATCAAAAACTGATATATATTTGATAATAGACAACATTTGTAATATATTTTGTTTTGGGATTGGAATCCTCGAACGCCGGTGTGTTTTCGCCGGTGATCAGCCGCAGAGCAACACCGGTATGCCGAAGCATATCCAACTAAACAAAAGGTACCCAAGGCACATATCATCCTAGCAAGGTGTTATATCCTGTATAACACATAGCTCACGCTGGACCGCCGCCACGGCCTCTTACGCAACCATCCAACCCATAAAAACAATTTTTCGTCAAAGAAGTCGAATCAAATGACATCCTTAACCACATAACTCCCCATTTCTCATGGTCCGGAGTTATCTCAACAACCAATGGCGAAATAACTAGAACAATTAGTTATTCGCTAATCTCAATTCAAAGCTTCACTGTTTAGAGTAATTTATAGCGAAATGTAAAAATATTTAACTATTCTGAACTTAGAATAGTAGAGAAATTGAAAGAATAAAATTCAGAGTCAATATCACTTGAATGATAAATGAAGATATAACTACTTGCAAAATATGATTCGAAATAAACGTCACTTGAACGATAAGTGAAGTTAGGGTACTTGCCTGGTATGCTCGATAACATCTTAATATAACTCTGCCTATAGTTGCTGGTTACTATCTCCGGCTAACACTTGACCACACTCCTTGCTACTCGATTCTATAAACAAAAGGACTATCTTAATTGACAAGACCAAACTCAATCGACGTAACTATACGTCTTGACATCTACCCGATCATTTATAATTTATCATGGCATTTTAAAACAGTAAACATATGGCATGCATATCACATAGCACGTAATCATGGTATTCGTATAACACGTAATCACATATTTCATGTAACACATAAGTCAAATCATTAAAAATACGTCTCAGGGCGTTCAGAACTAAAATTAGGTCAATATTAGCATTTACCGTTCAAATACCGACTCAAACTGAAGCACAAATCAAATGATATTGCAATACAAAAGAAATTAGGACTTAAAAGTATTTTTATTGAAAGCGCAATATTTTTCTGAGTCTGTACGCGTTCGTTTCGTATTAAACGGACAAACGATTTAATTATTATGAATAAAATAAGAAATAAATGGAATTAAATCAATTAATAATAATATTAATTGATTTATAAATACTAAAATATAATTTTTAAAAGCCCAAAAATAATTTTTAGAAATTATTTGAATTAATTATAAATAATTTACATTTATTTAATTATTTATAAATAAAATTAACTGATTAAATGATTTTTAATCAATTAATTGAATTCATAAATAATTAACTAAAATAAATTAAAAATAATTAAATCAAATTAGATTTTTGAAAATAATAAAAGAAAATAATTTTAGGAATTTAAAATAATTAAGAAAATAATTTTTAGAATTTAAGATAATAAATAAATGATTTTTTAAATAATAAAACATTTTTTTTGAAATAATTTAAAAAGAAAAGGACGGAAACAGATTTTTGGATCCTGTTTATTGGACTTGAGGATCGAACGACGGCAATTTCTGGGGAAGAAGGCCGGAAACCGACCGGTAGCCGACCGGAATCTAGGTTCGTCCCAGAAATCGGCAACACCACCGTTTTCCAGCGAAGTTCCGGCAAAGCAAAACACTCCCCTTCAGGCTTCTATTCTGCCGTTTTCACTACCCCAATCCGTTCGTGACTCTACCAGCAACATCACCACGCCAACTGCAGCCACAGCTGATCTACGGTTCGTCTTCTCCGGCGAATTTTCAATCAAAACCGGCGACCTCGAACAATCTCCGACCACTATCCCGTTTTCATCTGTTTCAACACTAAAATAATTGATTTTTCTACCAAAATAAAGCTTGAACCATCTATAATCTATTCATGTGCTTTATACGCATCAAAACATAAAAACAATCCACAAAATTTGAATAAAAAAACTGCTAAATTCATGACCTCGAGCTTCATCGATTCTTGACCAAAATCAACAAAATAAAACACTAAATCACTCCTTAGAACTCCAGGAACAATAATCAATTAACAAAAACATCAAATAATCATCCTATGATCCACCGAATTTCAATAGCAAAAAAAAAATGAAAAAAAAACGAATTTAAAGAAGGATTAACCTCAGTTTAAGGTATTGGTATCAACAGGTAGAGCTTGACGAGAGCTTCAAATCGACTACTCGAGCATTACAAATGGATCCCAGAATCACCTTCAACTTTGGATTTTAATCTCTGCCCTCAAGAACACCCCCACTTGTTCTTGATTTTCTTTTATTATATATTTTTTTTCTGAATTTTTATGAAAATAAAATAAATCTGTTAATCTGATCAGCTATTATATATGTACATAAATTAATATCCCAAAAAAATAAGGGTATTTTTATCCCCTAATTATAATAATTAGGCCCCAAAATAATAATTACGGGGAATAATTTTAAAAACGATAAAATACAAAATTAATGTCAAAATTCCCCGAAAATTGCGAATAATTTAAAAATACAAAAATAAAGGGTATTTGAAGTACGAATAATTTTATAAAAATAAAAACACGGATTTTGTGGGGTTTGTCGTCCCGGTGGGGTCCCGGTCCGATGATTTTTGATAAACGGAAACGATCCCTATATTACCAGAAAATCCCGAAAACATGTAAAATACATTCAAACGCGTATAAAATTAAATAAAACATGTATCTTAATAAAGACGCTAATAAATACGCGTCCCGGTTGCAGATAAGTTCATATAATTGCAGTTTAAACATATTTTAATTAATCAAGATTTTTTATGGCCCGCACAGAAAGACACATAACAGTTATAACATCTCATATCATGGCAATAATTACTTTAAATTTATAAAACACACCATATTTATTTATTTAACATGTAATATTCATATAATATTCTCGGATATTACAATAGACAGCGCTTGGAGCTGCGCTGCAATAGCTGTAGCTGCATCAACTTCCAGAATATCTGCTACCTTCCCAGGCATCATCCTTTAAGTTTGGTTTTGATGCTCATTTGAAGCCATAGTTTCAATGAGATTATAGGCCTCGGTATAGCTTTTGGCCCACAAGGCGCCTCCAGCAGCTGCATCGAGCATGGGCCGAGATTGGGCCCCCAAACCATTGTAAAACCCAGTGATCACCATCCAGTCAGGCATACAATGATGTGGACACTTTCTCAACATCTCCTTATAGCGCTCCCAAGCTTCGGACATAGATTCAGTTGGTTGCTGCGCAAACTGAGTAAGAGCACTCCTCATAGCTGCAGTCTTGGCCATTGGATAGAACTTCACCAGAAACTTTTGTGCAAGATCTTCCTAAGTAGTGATGGACCCAGCTGGTAGAGAATATAACCAGTCCTTAGCTTTATCCCTCAGAGAGAATGGGAAAAGCCTCAGCTTGATAGCCTCATCAGTAACAACATTATATTTGAAAGTATTGCAGATCTCGACAAAATTCCTGATATGCATGTTAGGATCTTCAGTCGCAGCACCTCCGAAAGAAACAGAATTCTGCACCATCTGAATAGTGCCCGGCTTGATTTCAAAAGTATTGGCTTGAATAGCCGGATAAATGATGCTTGACTGAATGTCATCAATTTTAGGCCGAGAAAAGTCCATAAGAGCTGGATCTGCTGGAACTATACGATCACCCATGATTACCGGTTCTTTCTTTTCACTTTCTTTATCCGAATCTTCAAAATCTAACTTCTCCATAATGTCAAGAAGTGAATCTGTCTCCTCAGCCGTATCTAGAGTCCTCTTGCGAGTGCGAGAACGTGTTTGCATAAACGCTCGCTAGAGTACCTGAAACACAACCGGAAATAATAAGTAACAAGTCTAAATCAATGAGTCCTAATGACCACTGATGGCAAGTACATAAAGTAAACAAATTAACACCGAGTCCCCGACAGCGGTGCCAAAAACTTGTTAGGCACAAAGCATGCGCTAATAATTCATGCAAGTATACACGTTCGCAAGTAATATATAATGATTTCTAGTCCGTTCCCACAGAGACTCTGAGTAATTATGTTCAATTAACACTTACTCACCAATGTATGATTACTTCTCAATGTCAAGACAATAACACTTAAGGTTGATTAACTAATTATTAACTACGAGAATTAAACACTTAAATTAACACTTGAATTAACAATATTAAACACACATGAGATCATAACTTCATTACTACTTCATTCAATAGTTATTGTTATTACCCTTAGCATGTAACGGTGATGATATTAATCGAACAACACAAAACTGATAAAAGCCAACTTTCGTTGCACAAGTACCATTCTACCAAGCATCCACAATTAAGATAGAAGTTGAATAGGCATCAATTATGTTGAGACCCTATATGTCTACAGAATTTGACAACATAACGATTTAAGCGCAAGTTATTCATTATGATTATACAGGGCAAGTAAAACGGTTAGAGTTACCCACTAATCATGCACACAATACATGAACCTATGCTAGCATGGCAGGTTCTAAATCTCAAGATTCACTGTCGCTTCCCAAGAGATTAACAGGCTATCTTATATGTTCACGACGCACATAAGACGAATAAGCATAACCTATGCTAGATATCATACAAGCATCACATACCAAGGTATTAAACAATTAACTAAAGAAATCCATAGTAAATCCGCTACGACTCCATGATCACGATTAGCCCATGATAGAACTCATCGTCACCATGGGTTCATAAGAATACATGATAATCACATAACGATATAAACTAATAAAATACTTAATAAAAACAGAGTACGTCACAAGAGTATTAAGGTTCAAAGTAAAGAAAACTAGCATCCACTGTTATAATGAATTAAAAGAATCACAAGATAACGTATGCTTAGTTGCGGGGAGTTGTGCGAAGAATTCAGCAAAATCAGAAGCAGAAAGTGGGATTTTCCAGAAGCTGTGCAGGCGCCCGCCTGGGATATGCAGGCGACCGCCTAGAGATGCAGGCGCCCGCGTGGGAACTGAGGCGGCCGCCTGGGGTCGTAAATTTAGAATCTGGATTTTCTAATTCAACTTCTATTAGGCTTCTGAGACTGCTATTTCTTGTGGACTCTTATATAAACCTACTTGAGAGACGTTTCACAATAGCAAAATAACAAGCAACAAGTAACAAGCAAGGAGCAAGGAGAGAAGATTAAGAAGACCATTTTAGCACACCAAAACGAAGAAGAGGAGATTCCAAGTACTTCCCTAGGCTTATTATGATGAAATCTCCCTAATTACGCAAGTTATACCCTGAAATACACAAACACTAGAAAAATGCATCAAATACACAAAATACTTGATTTCAAGACATCAATTCAAGCCATTATAAGATGTTCTAAGTGGTATAAAATGCCACTTATCATGAACTTACTATGAGGGTGCAAGATCAGGATGTAACATTCAGTAACATTCAATGTATTCAATATGATGAAATTCCCTACAGAAGATGAGGAGTGCTTCAAGGTGGATTTGATTGATTCTGCAGTAACTTCAGAACTTGATCATGTGCTAAGGTCTGATGCCTTAGAAAAAGCCTTATTGGGGGAATTTGACAGTGATGATGAGGAAGGCAATGAGCAACTACAATATCTAAATGCTTCTCCTTGGAAGCGAAAGCTAGACATGGCATTTGAATCTCTTGGTAATAGTGATCTCAAGAATGCTGAGGGAAAGCTCAAACCATCTATTGAGGAAGCACCTACTTTGGAGCTTAAACCATTGCCTGAACACTTGAGGCATGATTTTTTAGGTGATGCATCTACTTTGCCTGTTATTATTGTATCTGACCTTTTAGGTAGTGATGAGGACAAGCTCTTGAGGATCTTGAGAGAATTCAAATCGGCCATCGGATGGACTATAGCAGATTTAAAAGGGATCAACCCTTCATACTACATGCATAAAATTCTGCTAGAGGAAGGTAGCAAGCCGACTGTTGAGCAACGACGAAGACTTAATCATATCATGAAAGAAGTGGTGAAGAAAGAAATTCTAAAGTGGCTGGATCTAGGAATTATATCCTATTTCTGACAGTTCTTGGGTGAGCCCCGTGCAATGTGTACCTAAGAAAGGAGGTATTACTGTGGTAGCAAATGAGAAGAACGAGCTCATCCCCACTCGAACAGTCACAGGATGGAGGGTATGCATGGACTACAGAAAGTTGAATAAAGCCATGAGGAAGGATCACTTCCCTCTTCCATTTATTGATCAGATGCTTGACAGGTTGGCTGATCATGAGTATTATTGTCTTCTTGATGGCTATTCGGGCTACAATCAGATTTACATTGCACCAGAAAATCAAGAGAAGACTACTTTCACTTGTCCATTTGGCACGTTTGCTTTTCGCAGAGTTTCTTTTGGCTTATGTGGTGCACCTGCCACTTTTTAGAGATGCATGATGGCCATATTCTCTTATATGATTGGAAATAATGTCGAAGTGTTCATGGACGACTTCTCCGTCTTTGGACATTCGTTTGATGAATGCTTGAATAATCTCCATTTGGTGCTAAAAAGGTGTGTGGAAATCAATCTAGTGCTCAATTGGGAAAAATGTCATTTCATGGTGCAACAAGGCATCATTCTTGGGCATAAGGTCTCTAGCAAAGGCCTTGAGGTGGATAAAGCCTAGGTAGGAGTCATTGAAAACCTTCCACCACCTATTTCCATGAAAGTAATCCATAGGTTTCTTGGTCATGCGGGATTTTATCGGTGTTTCATCAAGGACTTCTCTAAGATATCTAAGTCGTTGTACAACTTGCTCGAGAAAGATGTGCCTTTCAAATTTGATGATGAATGCTTGGCAGCATTCAAGACTCTCAAGAAGAGTTTAATAACTGCACCAGTCATTACGGCACCAGATTGGACAGAACCTTTTGAGATGATGTGTGATGCAAGTGATTATGAGGTGGGAGCAGTTCTTGGGCAGCACAAGAATAATATCTTTCATGAGGTCTACTATGCTAGTAAGATGCTAAATGGAGCTCAAATGAACTACACCACTACTGAGAAGGAGCTCTTGGCTATAGTTTTTGGTTTTGAAAAATTTTGATCTTATCTACTTGGGACAAAGGTGACAGTATTCACTGATCATGCTGCCATTCGCTATCTGGTCTCAAAGAAGGATTTGAAGCCTAGACTTATTCGTTGGGTGCTCTTGCTACAGGAATTTGAGTTAGAGATCAAGGATCGAAAAGGTACTAAAAATCAAGTAGCTGACCATCTCTCTAGATTGGAGAATCCCGATTCTACTTCACATGATAAGACATTGATCAACGAATCTTTTCCGGATGAGCAGTTGTTCGCAGTTCAAGAGGAAGAGCCATGGTTCGCAGATATTGTGAACTATCTTGTCAGCAATATAATGCCTCCTAATATGAATGCGGCTCAAAAGAAGAAGTTTTTGCATGAGGTGAAGTGGTACATGTGGGATGAACCATATTTGTTTAGACAAGGAGCTGACCAGATCATCAGGAGATGTATCCCATTCTGTGAGACGGAGGGGATATTACGAGACTGTCATTCCACAGTTTATGGTGGACATTATGGTGGTGAAAAGACAACAGCTCTATTCTTCACGCAGGGTTTTTCTAGCCTATGTTGTTTAAGGATGCACATCAGTTCATTTTAAGGTGTGATTGTTGCCAAAGAGTTGGGAATCTTACTATAAAGGATGAGATGTTTTTAAATATGATGCTTAAAGTTGAGGTCTTCGATGTTTGGGGAATCGATTTCATGGGACCATTTATCTCATCCTGCAAAAATCAGTACATCTTGCTGGCAGTCGATTATGTCTCGAAATGGGTAGAAGTCAAGGCTCTACCGACTAATGATGCAAAGGTAATGTTGAGTTTTCTTCATAAGAAAATATTCACAAGGTTTGGAATGCCGCGAGTTATCATAAGCGACGAAGGGTCACATTTCTGCAATCGTATGCAACGCTACAATGTGAATCATCGCATCGCTACTGTAACACCCCCAAATTCGGGGTCGGGGATTCGGGTTGTCACGAGTTCCATTTCCCTTATCAATACTTAATCTTAACAGTCAACCAACTACTGAGTACTGTGACCCCACAATATACACACACACCACAAGTTATAGTCTCAGAGATGAATACCAAAAATAACATAAGTCATTTTATTCCACAATTATAAACCGTTACACCTTAAAAGGGTTTCTGAATAATTTACATATTCCTTGCCATTATTACAATTCATATTATACATAAGTCTGGTTCATCAATAGTTGAAAACCTAGCCTACTGGTAGCTCCTACCTCAGCTACGGCGGCATCAACGCTTCCAGAAAACTGCGGAACGTTTCCTAACCGCTTGCGAATTGGAAGCTTGGTCATGTTCATCTTTTCTATCTGTTGTTGTGTGATGAAAGAAGAAAGCAAGGGTGAACAACAAGCCCACCGAAATAATATGTATAATAATTAACAATATATGAGCATACTCATAGTACTCATGAAAGTCTTGGTCAAGAAGAAATGAACCAAGTTGATATCTTAACGCGACCAAGTCGCAAAATATTCAGTATATAAGTATATGTAATAACCCCAATTTTTGGAATTTTTGAAACCCTTATGAATAGTGATTTTGCTGATTATGCTGAATAAGAAAACTTTTCATACCACACTATGTAGGGGTTCTTTTATTGTTATTCTGAGATCTTATTAGTACTCTATATGGTATATAAGTGTATGTAAAGATCGTCAAAATCCAAATTCGAATACTTTGATTTTTCCCGAAAATCCACCAGATATCGAATGAATTGAGTATAAGGTAATAGGATAAAATGGATTTAAATTCAAGGATTATAAGAGGGGATAATAAAAAGGAATATAATGTATTGAGAAAGGTTAAGGGAACCCAAGTAATAAGATCCCGGGTATGATCCCTCAAACGATAAACGAGAACGAAAGTTAAGCGAACCGTATAACAGATCAGCGATCATTAGCCAAGTAATTAGGAGTTAATCAAAGAGGTTAATGATGATGATGTCATCACACCAACTGTAATAAGCCCAAAATTTTGAACTTTTTGTAACCCTTATGAATAGTGTTTTTGCTGATATTGCTGAATAAGAAAACTGTTCATGCCACACTATGTAGGGTTTCTTTTATGGATATTCTGAGATTTTACTGGTACTCTATATGATATATAAGTGTATGTAAAGATCGTCAGAATCCAAATTTGAACCTTTTGATTTTTCCCGAAAATCCACCAGATATCGAAAGAATTGAGTATAAGGTAATAGGATAAAAAGGATTTAAATTCAAGGATTTTAATAGAGGATCATAAAAAGGAATATAATGTATTGAGAAAGGTTAAGGGAACCTAAGTAATAAGATCTCGGGTATGATCCCTCAAACGATAAACGAAAACGAAAGTTAAGCGAACCGTATAACAGATCAGCGGTCATTAGCCAAGTAATTAGAAGCTAATCAAAGAGATTAGAGGGGATGATATCATCAAACCAATGAGAAGAGGACAAAGGAGGGAGGGTGACATCACATGATGACAAAAGCATGACATAAGGGAAGGAATTGTTGGATGATTGTGAGCCACACAAAAGTTACCATGGTAAAAAGGTAAGAAATCAAAACAAAACAAATCAAAAAAATCAACCAACCAAAACAAATCAAAGCAAAACACAAAATCATTTCATTTCTTCATCCAAGGAGCTCTCGGCTTTTCCTTTTTCTTCAAAGCAAGAAAATCAAAAACCAAGTTCCAAGCTTTGTTAAATCACAAGGTAATTATCTAAGACTCCTTATGCATATTATGGATATCCTATAAGTTTGAGCTCCTAAATCATTCACAATCTCTTCCTAAAAATCATGGAAGAAGATGGTGAATAGTGTTTTTTCAAGAACTAAAATTTTTGTTCTTGAAGTTTTGTTTAGTTTAAGCTTGGATAAGGACTTTAAGGGTGATTCCAAGCCATTCTCTTGATTCTCCACTCTCCAAGGAAGGTATAACCCCTCCAAACCCTAACTTTATTTTAGTAATTAGGTTTAGTTTTGTTGATTTTAATTCATGGGAGGCTTGCTTGTTGTGAATGTAGAGATTAGTTAGTTTTGTGAAGTTTTGGAGTGGTAATTCTTGGATTGTGATTAATGAACTTAAGTGTAGTTAAATTCAAGTTTAAGAATAAGTATAAATTGTTAATGTTGAGTTTTTGGGGCTGTTATGATGTAGAATGGATGGAGTTTTGATTGGGTTGTGATTGTGGATTGACTGTGGGTTGAATTGGAGTGTTTTAAATTTGGGTAATCGCGTAAACATAGCCGTCGTAATGTCCGATTTACTTTAGGCTGTTTTTGTTCTCAACATTAGGACCCGTGACCTCACTGCTAGGTTTTGACCATTACCATGATTAGATAGTTCATGTTACGAGCTTCGTTTTGATATGTAGTCGTTTGATTCCGATGTACGGTTTAGGAGAAACGGCCGTTTTAAGTAACGACGTTTCGCGAACGAATCATTACCCCTCGCCTTACTTTGAAACATAGGTTAAAGATCTAAAAGGACTAATTGGAGTATGAAATATTTATGTAAAGTGTGTTAGGCAGTTGGTAAGACACTCGCGAAAGAATCGCCTTAAAACTCGTAATGGTTAATTTATTAAAAATGGTGGAGCCGAGGGTACTTGAGCGACTTAAGAGAATCAGTAAGCGTAAAGCGAGCGTTAGAGTCTAAATTGGTTATAGTATAGATTTATAAGTGACTTTCGTTTAATTCCAACTTATATGTTGTTTATAGGTTACCAGACTCATCTCAAGCCATTTATAACCCCCAGTCGCTCAGGCAAGTTTTCTATCCGTTATACTGTTGTTGTGATGTATACATTTGTACATGCTTGATCTTGTGACAGATGCATAATGGTTATTTAGCAAATTCTTGCGATATATTGTAGCATGTGATATGGTATATATGCATGCCTGTTTCGTATTCTTGATACATATATCTATTGATTCAGTTGATAATACCTATGCTAGAGATAAGCGGTAATTTGCATATACCCTTAGTATAGGGGACCCAAAGGTGAACTTTTTTCTAAAACCGGGAGTCGAGGCTCCCGAGTATAATATATATATATATATATATATATATATATATATATGAATAGTTTTCAAAACTATGAATCGAATAAGGTTTATTCGATAACTTTATTTTATTAATGAATATTATCTTAAATATTCATTCGAGGGCTTATGATCCCGTTTATTTTATTATTGAATATTATTTTGAATATTCATTCGAGGGCTTATGACTCCGTTTATTTTATTAATGAATATTATTATTTGAATATTCATTCGAGGACTTATGACTCCGATTATTTACTAAATAATATTCTTTATTTTATTGAAGAATAATTTGTCGATAATTAAACTTACTTTTGATTATTCAAATAAAGATAATACTTTCGTATAAGTACATCTTTGGTTATTTAAGATTCATTTCAAGTATAAGTTTTACAACTTCTACTTCAATTATTTTTATAAAGATTATTCTTTATGGGAATATTATTTAAATAATAATATTCAGATATTTTCTAATATACTGGGACTGATTTATTTTATTAAATCAGCATTACTCCAAACATTCTTAAAAATGTTTTGCGAGTCTTCAAAATGATTTTAAAAGTTAGAGCGGATCCCAAAACTCATTTTATATTTAAGATCCTCCTTTCGAAGGGGATTTAAATACTCGCTCAAAACCTGAGGGATCCGGCTCTGTGGTGTGTTTTATATTCGCAACAAGGTTGCTGTCTTGATAAAAGAGTTTTTGATTACTTACCCAATACTCGGGAAGTAAAATTCTTGGAACAAGTTAATCCATTAACAGGCATCGCCTGGGAAATATCGGTGAGTTTTTCTTTCCAACTAGATACGACTTCTTGGTGGAGTCGTATCAACAAGTTCTACTTGGGGAAGGTGAAGACGAGCTTTACGTTTCAGAGTCATGGATTTCATCTGAACTAGGAGTTGCGTAAGTGGTCGAGTGGCGCCGGCCCAGCCTTATTATATTGGCCCAAATGGCCTGGAAGTTCCGCTAAGACGGTTCATTCCTTAGGAGTCCAGTGTTCGGTTGACAAGTAAATCCGACAGGTTCTCATCTACATGTAGAAAATGGTGGGGTTGCACTACTACGACTGATCATCGTAAGTGGTCTTCCTGGTGCGACAAAACTCCCGTAATGAGTTCATCATCGAAAGGCTATGAATGGGTGGTTGCCGAAGCATTGACAGGATCAAATAGTTTTAATGGTGTTCCCATTGAATGAAGTATCTCGTAACTTCATTTCCTTTAAAAATATTTCAAAGATTGAATCTAGTCAAGTTTTAACTTGTGGTCTCATCTATGGGATGACCTTTTGAAACTTACTATACTTTGAACAGTAATAGTTCAAGTAGATTTCTAAAAATGGTATAAGTATAATGAAGTAATTGGTAACTTCATCTTCCTTAAAACTTATATCCAGTAAGTAATTACCTTACACTTGATAAAGGATTCTAGTAAGTTATCCATTTAGATACTGCATTATTGTTTACACTATATATTATCTTGCGAGCTGTAATGCTCACTCTTGCTTCATTTCTTCATCACACAACAACAGTTAGGAAAGATGGCCAGACTCAAGCAGACCCAGCGCAAGCGTGTGGGAAGCGTCCCGCGTCTTCCCGTTGATGTTGTAGCTGTTATAGCTGCAGAGGTAGATCTATTGGTAGATCAGGCATTCTACTTTTGGGAACCAAATATTGTATAATTATAACTTGTGGCAGATAATGGCAATTAACTGTAAATTTATCAAGTAATCATTTTGGGTTGTAATAACTTTTAAATTGTGGATTCAAGGACTTGTACTTATTTCAATTTCATCTCTGAGACTATAACGGGTTGTGGTGTGTGTTAGTGTGGGGTCACAGCATAAGGTTATTTATTATTAATTAAGTGAAGTGATATTGTGGAAAGAAAGACCGTGACGACCCGGATCCCTGACCCCGGATCTGGGGGTGTTACAGAAATGGTATCAGAGCTAAGCGTTATAAACCTCAGAGATGATGCGACGATGTAATAATAAACTCACAAAGATAATAAGAACTCTTGCCAAGTTCATGGTCGGACTACTTAAAGTAGCGCTGACAGTTAAAACCCTTACGGGAACCCTTATAAGTATCATGATAGTAACTTAGCTCATTTAATATATAGGCGCATGAGATAGAGGACCCTGAGATGTTCGAGCGTGAGCATGATGAGGCACTACTAGATGACGAGGATCAGGAGGAGCCTGAGATGGAGGAGGATGAGGAGGACCCCTCAGAGGAGTCAGAGACAGAGGTTGTTGCTATTTCAGATGAGGAGGACCCGGTTGAGGTCCCAGTGGCCGAGGAGCGTGTCGGTGCTATGGTAGTGTACACTGGTACCCCTTTACCCACACTCCCGGTGGTCAGAGCTCCTACCCCTCCACCACTATCCTGGAGCCCATATGATGACAGCTCAGAGACCCATACTCCCGAGCCTAGGCAGACCGAGGAGGCACCCCCAGCGGCTCCGGATTCACCACCTCTCGACCCTGCCCATAGGCAGTCTTTGTTAGCCCACGGCTATGTTCAGGATGTACTGAGGACCCGAGTGGCGGTTGCTGAGGCCCGGCTGGATGAGGCCAGGAGGGTGTTGGATACGGAGAGGGCGGGTAAGCGTACCCAAGCTTATGAGACTAGGGCTGCTATACCCCGATCCTTGAGGAGGGAGCTGACGGGGATAGAGCTCACGTCCCGAGCGAGACTCAGATCGCTCCAGGGGGATAGGCATGGTAGGATCTCCAGGCGGCAGGCCGACTATATCTTCCGTCGTGCGATGGAAAAGGTATGGGAGCTGACCCGCTCCGGTGTGTGATTCAGGACTGACGATGGGATAGTCTAGTTGTCTAGTTAGTCGAGGCCTTAGTAAGTGCCAATTTTCCGGGATAGTTGACTTGTATATAGCATCCCTTTTTCTGACTAGACAGATAGACTCTAGTGTATCACTTTTGGGACAGATGGCTGTAGCACTGTTGTACTTTTCACCAGATCAAACTATGTATTTCTCGCATTATGTATATATTTGTTTCCTTTCGGTTCAGTTCCTTAGTGACGAGATCACTGTTTTTATAATTATTATTACTGCACTTCTTATTAGAACTGTCATAAACTAATAGAATTGTGAGATACATTCTCTCCATTATAGAGTTGTGCAAGGAACAATGTTGAGTATGATTATGACCTAACGTTGAATTTCCCAATAATTTTTTTTTATCAGTATCATGCCGCCAAGAAAGATTGGAACTAGGGCGAACCCTGGATCTGAGGACCAGGGAAGCCATAACCAGGACGATAGGAACCAGGAACACAGTGAAGAGGAAGACGAGGATTATGTTGAACAGGATGACTCTCTGTATGAAGAGGAGGAGGAAACATATGATATTGAGGGATTTGAGATAGAGGCTGAGGAAGGAGAAACTGAGGTTGAGCAACCAATACCAAACCCAGGCATGGATCCCATGGGCCAGTTCATGCAACTACTAAGGCAGAACTTGGAACGTTAACCCAACCCACCCCCTCAAGGAAATAACAATGATGTGGCAAACTCTTTCAGGGCTTTTAAGTCCCTTAAGCCTCCTGAGTTCCACGGATCAGCCGACCCAGTTGAGGCAAGGGCATGGTTAAAGGAAATGGAGAAATCCTTTGAGATTCTGAGTATCGATGAGGCACAGAAGACTGTATTTGCTACCTACCTTCTGAAAGGAGAGGCTAACTACTGGTGGGAGGCCAAGAAAAACATGGAGACAGATGCTATTATAACCTGGGAGAGATTCAGTCAGTTGTTTCTGGGAAAATATTTCCCGAGGTTTATGGAAAACTAGATGGAGCTCAAGTTCTTGAAGCTAAAGCAGAATAACTTATATATAGCAGAGTACGAAGCAAAATTTACTGAGTTATCAAGGTTTGTGCCGGAGTTTGTGGGCGCCGAGGAAATGAAAGCTAGGAGGTTTCAGCAGGGACTGAAACCGTGGATTCAGAATAGGGTGGCAATCCTTGAGCTTACTGATTATGCCACTCTGGTGCAAAAGGCAACAATTGTAGAAGCCGAAAGTGAACAGATGCAGAGGGAAAGAGAGAAGAAGGGAATAAAGAGGAAAATCATGAGCATGGGTGGAGGTTCCGCAGGAAGGAGCTTCCCAACTAGATTTAATCGAGGAGCAGTGTCCCTACCAGGAAAGAACACTGGGTTTAAGCGGCCAATGAGTGTGAATCTGAGCCAGAGCGGCCAGAAGTCAAGAATGTCCTATTCCAACTAGTCTCGACCCCCATTGCCAGCCTGCAACACTTGTGGAAGGATGCATTCTGGGGAATATAAGGGAAAGTCGGTAACCTGCTTTAAGTGTGGGCAAGTGGGCCATTATTCCCACAAATGTCCTTCGTCAGCCCCTGCCGTCATTCCAACCACCACTTGTCATCAGTGTGGACGCCCGGGTCATTGGAAGAAGGAATGCCCAATGAACAAACCAGCAGCTTCAGGAGCCAGCAGGGCTGCCTCCAATAAGCCACCTACTGCGAGGACTTTCAACATGACAGTCCAGGATGCTATGAAAGACTCAGAGGTGATAGCAGGTACCATTTCTCTAAATTCATTCAGTGCAAACGTTTTATTTGATTCGGGAGCAACTAAATCTTTTATATCAAAGGACCTTGCACGTAAATTAAGACTTAAGGCTGAACCCTTGATAGAACCCTTACAAGTAGAAATAGCCAATCATGAAATTATTCCTGTTAACCAGATTCACCCCGCCTGTGAGTTAGACATAGGGGAACAATCTTTTAGTGTTGATCTGATTCCTTTTAAATTAGGGGAGTTTGATGTAATTTTGGGAAAGGACTGGCTATCTAGCAATGATGCTCAGATAGACTGTAAGGGGAAAAAAGTTAAGTTAAATATCCCAGGAAAGAAAGAAGTCATATTTAGAGGAAAGAGGCAGACGCAGAAGTTTTTGACTATGGCCCAGGCCAGAAGGATGTTACGAAAAGGAAATGAGGCTTACCTAGCCTATGTGGTGGACACGTAGAAGGAGGTGCCCAACTTACAAGATATTCCGGTAGTCAACGAATTTGAAGACGTATTCCCACCAGACCTTCCGGGATTACCACCCGATAGAGTGATTGAATTTGCTATTGAATTGGCCCCAGGGACGGCGCCAATTTCAAAAGCACCTTACCGGTTAGCCCCATTAGAAATGAAGGAATTAGCTACCCAATTCCAGGAACTTTTGGATAAGGGTATGATAAGACCCAGTGTGTCTCTGTGGGGAGCACCAATGTTATTTGTTAAGAAGAAGGATGGGAGCATGAGGCTGTGCATCGACTATCGAGAGTTGAACAAGCTAACCATAAAGAACAGGTACCCGTTACCTAGAATAGACGATCCGTTCGACCAGCTAAAGGATGCTGTTTATTTTTCCAAGATTGACCTGAGAACTGGATATCACCAACTAAAAATTAAACCCGAAGATATTCCCAAGACAGCGTTCCGTACCAGGTATGGGCACTATGAGTTCTTGGTAATGTCCTTTGGATTAACCAACGCCCCAGCAGCTTTCATGGACTTAATGAACAGAGTATTCAAGAAGTACTTGGACAAGTGTGTGATAGTTTTTATCGATGATATTTTAATCTACTCAAGGACTGAGGCAAAACATGTAGAGCATTTGAGGATAGCTCTAGGAATACTCAGAGAGGAACAGTTATATGCCAAATTCTCGAAGTGTGAATTCTGGCGGAATGAAGTACAGTTTTTAGGACATGTGATCAATAAAGAAGGAGTATTGGTCGACCCCTCCAAGATAGAGGCGGTCTCAAATTGGGAAAGGCCAACCACACCCACAGAGGTGAGGAGTTTCACAGGATTGGCCGGCTACTATCGTAGATTTGTACAGGACTTTGCGAAGATCGCATCCCCTTTGACACAACTTACCCGTAAGACAGAGAAGTTTGAGTGGACGGAGAAATGCGAGAACAGTTTTCAGGAATTAAAGAAAAGGTTGGTAACGGACCCGGTGTTGGAATTGCCAGACGGAAAAGGAGATTTTGTGATATATAGTGACGCGTCACACAAAGGATTAGGGTGTGTGCTTATGCAGCACGGTAAAGTGATTGCGTATGCGTCGAGACAACTGAAGGACTACGAGATTAGATATCCTACTCATGACCTTGAGTTCGCAGGAATAGTTTTTGCCCTAAAAATTTGGAGGCACTACTTGTATGGAGAGAAGTGCGAGATTTTCACAGACCATAAGAGCCTCAAGTACATATTTACGCAGAAAGAGCTCAACATGCGCCAGAGGAGATGGTTAGAGCTAATTAAGGACTATGATTGTGAGATTCTCTATCATCCGGGGAAAGCCAATGTGGTGGCTGATGCCCTTAGTAGAAAGGAAAGACTCAGAATGATAATGACTTCGGAAGAATTGATAAAGGATTTCGAGAGGATGGAAATAGAAGTAAAGGTAACCGGAACTGGAACTGAAAAGCTGTTTGAGATCTCAATGCAGCCAGAGTTATTGGAAAAGATCAGATTGTGCCAAGAGAAAATAATGAATGAGAGCAGAGAGTCAATGACTGGAGAAGAGATCCATACGGAGAAAGATGATAAAGGGATAATGAGGTACTCCTACCGGATTTGGGTTCCGAACGTTCAAGAGCTTAAAGATGAGATTTTGGATGAAAGCCATAGTTCAAGATATTCCATTCACCCCGGAAGCACCAAGATGTATAGGGATTTGAAGGAATATTACTGGTGGCCCAACATGAAGAGGGACGTAGCAGAATGGGTAAGCAAATGTTTGACTTGCCAAAGAGTAAAGGCAGAGCACCAGAGACCCAGTGGACTTTTACAACCCCTGGAGATTCCCGAATGGAAATGGGAACAGATAGCCATGGATTTTGTTGTCGGCTTACCAAGGACGAAAGCCAACCATGATGCCATATGGGTGATTATAGACCAACTGACAAAGTCAGCTCATTTCATTCCTATCAATGAGAGATACACAGTCAATAGACTGGTGGACATTTACCTTAAGGAAATAGTGATGCGACATGGAGTCCCAGCGTCCATTATCTCAGACCGAGACCCCAAGTTCAACTCCAGATTTTGGAGGAGCTTTCAAGAATGTGCGGGGACCAAGTTAAATATGAGTACCGCTTACCATCCCCAGACGGATGGGCAGAGTGAAAGGACCATCCAGACACTAGAGGATATGTTGAGAGTCTGTGCAATAGACTTTAAAGGAAGTTGGGATGATCACTTGTCGTTGATCGAATTTTCTTATAACAATAGCTTTCATGCTAGCATCGGAATGCCGTCTTATGAGGCCCTGTACGGAAGAAGGTGTCGATCTCCCTTATACTGGGATGAAGTAGGAGAGCGGAAGATGCTCAGACCCGAAGTGGTCCAAAGGACCAAAGACATAGTGGATCTCATCAGAGGACGGCTAGTAGCAGCCCAAGACAGACAGAAGAAATATGCAGACCTAGCCCGAAAGGACAAGGAGTATGGAGTAGGGGACTTAGTACTACTAAAAGTATCCCCTTGGAAGGGGTTAATGAGATTTGGAAAGAAAGGAAAACTAAGCCCAAGATATATTGGACCTTTTGAGATACTAAGACGGATTGGGAAGTTGGCTTACGAGCTAGCCTTACCCCCGAACCTACAACAAGTTCATAATGTGTTCCATGTGTCAATGCTAAGGAAGTATCATCGGGATGCCAGACACATAGTGGAGTACGAGCATGTGGATATGCAACCAGATCTGACTTACGTGGAGAAACCAGTAAAGATTATGGATAAGAAGGAGCAGGTGCTTCGGAACAAAGTGATCAAGCTAGTCAGAGTGCTATGGCAGAATCATATTGTGGAAGAATCAACTTGGGAACTAGAGAGCGCAATGCTAGAAAAGTACCCCCATTTGTTTTCTATTTGATTCCGGGACGGAATCCTTTTAAGGAGGGGAGACTGTAATAACCCCAAAATTTTGAACTTTTTGTAACCCTTATGAATAGTGTTTTTGCTGATATTGCTGAATAAGAAAACTGTTCATGCCACACTATGTAGGGTTTCTTTTATGGATATTCTGAGATTTTATTGGTACTCTATATGATATATAAGTGTATGTAAAGATCATCAGAATCCAAATTTGAACCTTTTGATTTTTCCCGAAAATCCACCAGATATCGAAAGAATTGAGTATAAGGTAATAGGATAAAAAGGATTTAAATTCAAGGATTTTAATAGAGGATCATAAAAAGGAATATAATATATTGAGAAAGGTTAAGGGAACCTAAGTAATAAGATCCCGGGTATGATCCCTCAAACGATAAACGAAAACGAAAGTTAAGCGAACCGTATAACAGATCAGCGGTCATTAGCCAAGTAATTAGAAGCTAATCAAAGAGATTAGAGGGGATGATGTCATCAAACCAATGAGAAGAGGACAAAGGAGGGAGGGTGACATCACATGATGACAAAAGCATGACATAAGGGAAGGAATTGTTGGATGATTGTGAGCCACACAAAAGTTACCATGGTAAAAAGGTAAGAAATCAAAACAAAACAAATCAAAAAAATCAACCAACCAAAATAAATCAAAGCAAAACACAAAATCATTTCATTTCTTCATCCAAGGAGCTCTCGGCTTTTCCTTTTTCTTCAAAGCAAGAAAATCAAAAACCAAGTTCCAAGCTTTGTTAAATCACAAGGTAATTATCTAAGACTCCTGATGCATAGTTATGGATATCCTATAAGTTTGAGCTCCTAAATCATTCACAATATCTTCCTAAAAATCATGGAAGAAGATGTTGAATAGTGTTTTTTCAAGAACTAAAATTTTTGCTCTTGAAGTTTTGTTTAGTTTAAGCTTGGATAAGGACTTTAAGGGTGATTCCAAGCCATTCTCTTGATTCTCCACTCTCCAAGGAAGGTATAACCCCTCCAAACCCTAACTTTATTTTAGTAATTAGGTTTAGTTTTGTTGATTTTAATTCATGGGAGGCTTGCTTGTTGTGATTGTAGAGATTAGTTAGTTTTGTGAAGTTTTGGAGTGGTAATTCTTGGATTGTGATTAATGAACTTAAGTGTAGTTAAATTCAAGTTTAAGAATAAGTATAAATTGTTAATGTTGAGTTGTTGGGGCTGTTATGATGTAGTATGGATGGAGTTTTGATTGGGTTGAGATTGTGGATTGATTGTGGGTTAAATTGGAGTGTTTTAAATTTGGGTAATCGCGTAAACATAGCCGTCGTAATGTCCGATTTACTTTAGGCTGTTTTTGTTCTCAACATTAGGACCCGTGAACTCACTGCTAGGTTTTGACCATTGCCATTATTAGATAGTTCATGTTACGAGCTTCGTTTTGATATGTAGTTCGTTTAATTCCGATGTACGGTTTAGGAGAAACGGCCGTTTTAAGTAACGACGTTTCGCGAACGAATCATTACCCCTCGCCTTACTTTGAAACATAGGTTAAAGACCTAAAAGGACTAATTGGAGTATGAAACATTTATGTAAATTGTGTTAGGTAGTTGGTAAGACACTCGCGAAAGAATCGCCTTAAAACTCGTAATGGTTAATTTATTAAAAATGGTGGAGCCGAGGGTACTCGAGCGACTTAAGAGAATCAGTTAGCGCAAAGCGAGCGTTAGAGTCTAAATTGGTTATAGTATAGATTTATAAGTGACTTTGGTTTAATTCCAACTTATATGTTGTTTATAGGTTACCAGACTCATCCCAAGCCATTTATAACCCCCAGTCGCTCAGGCAAGTTTTCTATCCGTTATACTGTTGTTGTGATGTATACATTTGTACATGCATGATCTTGTGATAGATGCATAATGGTTATTTAGCAAATTCTTGCGATATATTGTAGCATGTGATATGGTATATATGCATGCCTGTTTCGTATTCTTGATACTTATATCTGTTGATTCAGTTGATAATACCTATGCTAGAGATAAGCGGTAATTTGCATATACCCTTAGTATAGGGGACCCAAAGGTGAACTTTTTTCTAAAATCGGGAGTCGAGGCTCCCGAGTATAATATATATATATATGAATAGTTTTCAAAACTATGAATCGAATAAGATTTATTCGATAAATTTATTTTATTAATGAATATTATCTTGAATATTCATTCGAGGGCTTATGATTTCGTTTATTTTATTATTGAATATTATTTTGAATATTCATTCGAGGGCTTATGACTCCGTTTATTTTATTAATGAATATTATTATTTGAATATTCATTCGAGGACTTATGACTCCGATTATTTACTAAATAATATTCTTCATTTTATTGAAGAATAATGTGTCGATAATCAAACTTACTTTTGATTATTCAAATAAAGATAATACTTTCGTATAAGTACGTCTTTGGTTATTTAAGATTCATTTCAAGTATAAGTTTTACAACTTCTACTTCAATTATTTTTATAAAGATTATTCTTTATGGGAATATTATTTAAATAATAATATTCAGATATTTTCTAATATACTGGGACTGATTTATTTTATTAAATCAGCATTACTCCAAACATTCTTAAAAATGTTTTGCGAGTCTTCAAAATGATTTTAAAAGTTAGAGCGGATCCCAAAACTCATTTTATATTTAAGATCCTCCTTTCGAAGGGGATTTAAATACTCGCTCAAAACCTGAGGGATCCGGCTCTGTGGTGTGTTTTATATTCGCAACAAGGTTGTTGTCTTGATAAAAGAGTTTTTGATTACTTACCCAATACTCCGGAAGTAAAATTCTTGGAACAAGTTAATCCATTAACAGGCATCGCCTGGGAAATATCGGTGAGTTTTCCTTTCCAACTAGATACGACTTCTTGGTGGAGTCGTATCAACAAGTTCTACTTGGGGAAGGTGAGGACGAGCTTTACGTTTCAGAGTCATGGATTTCATCTGAACTAGGAGTGGCGTAAGTGGTCGAGTGGCGCCGGCCCAGCCTTATTATATTGGCCCAAATGGCCTGGAAGTTCCGCTAAGACAGTACATTCCTTAGGAGTCCAGTGTTCGGTTGACAAGTAAATCCGACAGATTCTCCTCTACATGTAGAAAATGGTGGGGTTGTACTACTACGACTGATCATCGTAAGTGGTCTTCCTAGCACGACAAAACTCCCGTAATGAGTTCATCATCCAGTTGGATAATTTTGCAACACTACCCGTAGCATTTCGATCGAAAGGCTATGAATGGGTGGTTGTCGAAGCATTGACAGGATCAAATAGTTTTAATGGTGTTCCCATTGAATGAAGTATCTCGTAACTTCATTTCCTTTAAAAATATTTCAAAGATTGAATCTAGTCAAGTTTTAACTTGTGGTCTCATCTATGGGATGACCTTTTGAAACTTATTATACTTTGAACAGTAATAGTTCAAGTAGATTTCTAAAAATGGTATAAGTATAATGAAGTAATTGGTAACTTCATCTTCCTTAAAACTTATATCCAGTAAGTAATTACCTTACACTTGATAAAGGATTCTAGTAAGTTATCCATTTAGATACTGCATTATTGTTTACACTATATATTATCTTGCGAGCTGTAATGCTCACTCTTGCTTCATTTCTTCATCACACAACAACAGTTAGGAAAGATGGCCAGACTCAAGCAGACCCAGCGCAAGCGCGTGGGAAGCGTCCCGCGTCTTCCCGTTGATGTTGTAGCTGCTATAGCTGCAGAGGTAGATCTATTGGTAGATCAGGCATTCTACTTTTGGGAACCAAATATTGTATAATTATAACTTGTGGCAGATAATGGCAAATAACTGTAAATTTATCAAGTAATCATTTTGGGCTGTAATAACTTTTAAATTGTGGATTCAAGGACTTGTACTTATTTCAATTTCATCTCTGAGACTATAACGGGTTGTGGTGTGTGTTAGTGTGGGGTCACAGCATAAGGTTATTTATTATTAATTAAGTGAAGTGATATTGTGGAAAGAAAGACCGTGACGACCCGGATCCCTGACCCCGGATCTGGGGGTGTTACACCAACAAGAAGAAGATAAGTGCGGGAAGATGACATAAGTGGATGATATAAGCATGACTAAATGAGAAGGTATTGTTGGTTGATTTCAAGCCACACAAATTTTACCATGGTAAAAGGTTAATTAACAACAAAAATAAAGCCCAAGATAAAACAAATCAAAAACACAAAATACAAGTTGACTTTCACTTTCAAGAACATCAAGCTCTCGGTTTTCCTTCATTTTCAAGGAGAAAAAAAATCAAAATCCAAGATCCAAGCATTGTTAAATCATGAGGTAATTATCCATGATTCCTTATACATAGATATAGCTATCCCATGAATCTAAGCTTCAATTTCCTTCACAATCTCTTCCAATAATTCAAGGAAGAAGATGGTGAATAGTAACTTTCAAAAAATAACTTTAGTTTTCTGTATTTTTATGAAAGTTTAAGGTTATACAAGCAAGGATCAAGGTTCTTTTAGGCATTCAAAGCTCTTGTGTTGTGTTAAGAAGCTTCAAGAAGGTATAAACTCCAAACCCTAGCTTTAGTTTTGAGTAATTAGGAATGGTTATAATTGATATAGTATATGAGAAGCATAATGCTTGTTTGTTTAAAGTTTGGTTGAGTTTGTAGAGATTTTGATGGTTGAATCTTGGTTATTAGTTAATGAACCTTAGTATGGTTAGTAGCTTTTGTTGTGATTGAATAAGTTGGATAAAACATGAAGTAATGGACTGATGTGGTGAGGTTTGGAGGGATTTTGGTTGTAATGTTGATTGTGGGTTGAATTGTGGATTGATTGGAGTGGTATAAACTTTGGTAATCGCGTAAACATAGCCGTCGTAATGTCCGATTTACTTTAGACTGTTTTGTTCTTAACATCAGGACCCGAGAACTCACTGTTAGGTTTTGACCATTACCATGATTAGATAGCTCATGTTACGAGCTTCGTTTTGATATGTATTTCGTATGAATCCGATGTACGGTTTAGGAGAAACGACCGTTTTAAGTAACGGTGTTTCGCGACTGAACCATTACCCCTCACCTTACTTTGAAACCTTGGTTAAGGACTTTAAATGACTAATTAGGGTATGAAACATTTATGTGAAGTGTATTAGGCAGTTTCTAAGGTGCTCGCGAAAGAATCGCCTTAAAAGTCTTAATGGTTAATTTATTAAAAATGGTGGAGCTGAGGGTACACGAGCGACTTAAGTGAATCGTTAAGCGCTAAAGCAAACGTTAGGGTTCAATTGGTTAAAGTCTAGTTTCTTAAGCGACCGGGGTTTAATTCCGACTTATGTTGTTGTTCATAGGTTATCGGACCCAATCTAAGCTTAAGTCTATCCGGGAGCACTCAGGCAAGTTTTCTACCCGTTATACTGTTGTTGTGATGTAAATATATGTATATGCATTATCTTGTGATAAGTGCATGATTGTTATTAGCAAATTTTGCGATATATTGGAGCATGCTGATATGGTATATATGCATGTCTATTTCGTAATCTTGATATATATTGTTGATTCAATTGTTTATAAGTTGCATAATACCTATGCTAGAGATAAGCAGTAGTTGCGTATACCCTTAGTATAGGGGACCCAAAGGTGAATATTTTCTAAAACCGGGAGTCGATGTTCCCGAGTATATTATATATATATATATATTTATATATATATATATATATATTGATATAGCTTTCAAAACTATTAATCGAATAAGGTTTATTCGATAACTTTATTTTATTTAATGAATATTACTTTGAATATTCATTCGAGGACTTATGACTCAGTTTATATTATTTAATGAATATTACTTGAATATTCATTCGAGGACTTATGACTCAGTTTATATTATTTAATGAATATTATTGGAATATTCATTTGAGGACTTATGACTCCGATTATTTACTAAATAATATTCTTTATTTTATTAAAGAATAATGTTTTGATAATCAAATTTATTTTATTCAAACAAAGATAGTACTTTCGTATAAGTATATCTTTGGTTCTTTATTATTCATTTCAAGTATAAGTTTTAAAACTTTTACTTCAATTTTTTTTATAAGGATTATCCTTATGAGAATATTATTTAAATGATAATATTCATATATTTTCTAATATATCGGGACTGATTTACTTTATTAAATCAGCACTACTCCAAACACTCTTTAAAGTGTTTTCGAGTATTCAAAATGATTTTTAAAAGTTAGAGCGGATCCCAAAACTCATTTTTATATTTAAGATATTCCTTTTAAAGGGGATTTAAATACTCGCTCAAAACCTGAGAGATCCGGCTCTGTGGTGTATTTTATATTCGCAACGAGGTTGTTGTTTTGAGAAAACAATTTGATTACTTGCCCAACGTTCGGGAAGTAAGTCCATCTAATTCAGTCGGCATAAGCGACAGGCCGGGGTACGGTCTATGAAGGTGTAAGAGTCTGGGTGACAGTCCATCCACGCATGAGTGGCCGGGTAACGGTTTAACGCGAGGTCCGAATGCGGCCAGGGTGATGACCGGCGAGGAATTCATCCATCTACAGTAGAAAAGGTTACTTATTGGTATCTTTGCCTGATCAACAAGATATTGGGTTTATGCCAAAATTCTTTTCTTTCCAAATTTATTGGATATTACAACTCTGTTCATACTTTACATGACAGAGGTTTTCAGGAAATGTATGAGAGATATATATGGATATATATATCGGGACTTAATGAAGTATCTCGTAACTTCATTTCTTTTGAATGATATTTCAAAGATTGAATCTATTCAAATCTTATCTTGTAGTCTCATCTATGTGATGAACTTTTGAAACTGATTATACCTTGAACGGTGGTAGTTCAAGTAGTATTCGGAAAAGATATAAGTATATTGGAGTATCTTGTAACTTCATCTTTTAAACTTATATCTAGTAAATGATTATCTTGTGCATGCCAAAGATTTCCAGAAAAATGTTGAGACAAGGTTAGATATATGAGATCACCTTGCAACGATATTTTTATACAGTTATAAACTGGAACTCTGTGTATATTATACATGTTAGAGGATTTCAAAGATTGTGAAAAGTATATATGTATGTATATACTGAATATTTTGCGACTTGGTCGCGTTAAGATATCAGCTTGGTTCATTTCTTCTTAACCAAGACTTTCTTGAGTACTATGAGAATGCTCATATATTGTAAATTATTATACATATTATTTCGGTGGGCTTGTTGCTCACCCTTACTTTCTTCTTTCATCACACAACAACAGATAGACAAGATGAATAGGATCAAGCTCCCAATTCGTGAGCAGTTAGGAAACGTTCCGCAGTTTCCTGCAGGCGTTGATGTCGTTGTAGCTGAGGTAGGAGCTACCAATAAGCTAGGCTTTCAACTTTCGTTGTACCAGACTTATGTATATTTATGAATTGTAATAATGGCAAAGAATATGTAAATTATTCAGAAACCCTTTTTAAGGTGAAATGGTTTATAATTGTGGAATAAAATGACTTGTGTTATTTTGGTATTCATCTCTGAGACTATAACTTGTGGATTGTGTGTGTATATTGTGGGGTCACCGTACGCAGTAGTTGGTTGACTGTTAAGATTAAGTATTGATAAGGGAAATAGAACTCGTGACAACCTGGATCCCCGACCCCGGATTTGGGGGTGTTACAGAAATGGTATCAGAGCCAAGCGTTATAAACCTCAGAGATGATGTGACGTTAAGATAATAAGTTCACTAAGAAAATAAGAACTCTTTCCAAGTTCATAGTCGGACTACCTAACGTAGTACTGACAGTTAAAACCCTTATGGGAACCCTTATAAATATCGTGATAGAAGCGTAGTTCGCTATAGTATATGGTAACGGGACTCCGGACCCTGAGGTTGAGGAGCAACCGCGCGATGATGTTTATTACTAATTGGTGATCGGATTGTGGATCCGATAGAGCGTCCTGATGCAGGACCGGATGATGTTTATATTGAGGATGTAGCGGTTGAGGATGTTGTCCAAGAAGGGATTGTTGCTGAGGAGGATCCCGTGGAGGATCCTGACAAGAATGAATAAAGGACCACTGAGGAATTGATAACCATGGTTAGGGCAACTACCAAAGGTAGGATTGGCCGGTCACTACGAGAGGTTCGTTCAAGTTTGTAAAGATAGTAGCCCCTTTAACGCGGCTTACTCGTATGACTGAGAAGTTCGAATAGACAGAGAAATGCGAGAACGACTTTTAAGAACTGAAGCAAAGATTGGTGACGACCCCTATGTTGGCGTTGCCGGATGGAAAGGAGATGTTGTGATGGGTAGTGACGCTTCGTATAAGGAATTAGGGTGTTTCTTATACAACACAGCAAGGTAATCGCGTACGCGTCAAGATAATTAAGGGAATATAAAATTCGATATCCCCACCCATGAGCTTGGGCTCGTGGCAATAGTTTTGCCCTAAAGATTGGAGGCACTACTTTTATGGAGAGAAGTGCGAGATTTACCTAAGCCATAAGTGCTCTAGTACATTTTCCCGTAGAAAGAGCTCAACATACGCCAGAGGAGGCGGTTAGAGCTAATCAAGAATTATGATTGGGAGATTCTTTATCATTCGGGGAAAGCCAATGTGGTGGCTGATGCCCTTAGTAAAAAGGAGAGACTCAAGATGATAATGTCTTTGGGAGAGTTTATAAGAGATTTTGAGAAAATGGAAATAGAAGTGAAGGTAACCAGAGCCGGTACCGAAAAGCTGTTTGAGATTGCAATACAGTCCGAATTATCGGAAAAGAACATATTGTGCCAGAAAAAGTGATGAATGAAGGCAGAGAGCCAACAATTAGATAAAAGATTAATACTGAGAAAGATGATAAGGGAATAATGAGGTATTCCTACAGAATTTGGGTTCCAAATGTTCAAGAGCTTAAAGATGAGATCTTAGATGAAAGCTAGTTTGAGGAATAAGATTTAGAGCAAACCCCGAATGTGATAGTGAGGGAGGTCGCCATCAAGAAAGAAAGAACCCATAATATAATGAAATGAAAAATAAGGATTTTAACGTATAAGATAACCCTGATTATGGGAGAAGGATGAAACATTTCATACTGAGAAAACAGAAGTCGAGCAAGATAAGGAGACCCGAGACGGTGCTCCTATACGGTAATTCATGGACATGTCTAAAAAAAAGAACTTAGACTATTATCCCCAACCATCACCTTGAGGAAACAATGCGGTAGGAAATTCTTCCATGACCTTTAAGTCGCTACGCTCTCAGAGTTCCAAGGAAATAGCTGACCCAGTCGAGGCAAGAGCTTGGCTAAAGGAAATACAGGAATCATTTGAGATTCTAAATGATTAACGAGTCACAAAAGACTATTTTTGTCACTTACCCTCCTAAGAGAGAGGCCACCCGCTGGTGAAAGGCCAAGAAAGGCACGGAGCCACAGGTTATAATAAACTGATTAAAGTTCAGTCAATTGTTTTTGGGAAAGTACTTCCCAAGGTTATGGAGATAGTGTAAAAGCTTTAGAGCCAGAACAAAGGCAGACGAGTATGATGAATTATGAATCTAAGTTATAAAAGTTGTCAAGATTCGTTCTGAGGACACGAATCCAGAATGACGGGATGTTTGAAATCAGTGCTTATGTTGTGTTGGTTCATGAAATAATGATAAGAGAAAGGAAAATAAAAAGAAACTGAAGTGGAAAGGAATATAAAGGCAATAGAGTTTGAGGAATGATAAGGGAGTTGGGTATGAGGAAACCCTAAAGACTCGTAGCAATAGAAATAGAAAAGTATGTAATCGTTAGGATGAGGGTGATTCACCATGAGTTAAAATTGATGGTTGAAGGCATAAGAGATACATATGTTTTATCCCCTGTAAGGTGGAAAGATTCGAGGAAACCTTGAGATAGTTCGAAGGATAAATAATGAGACGCGGATAGACTGAGGAGACAAGGAAGTAAGAAATTAGGAAAATTGGATGAAGGAAGTGACCTTCAAGAATGTGAAGTGTAAGACCGGTGGCTTGATACCCAGAAAGGGAGACGCCAGGTATGAAAGATATCCCAATATTGAGATGACTGTTGAGATAAACAACAAAAGTAAATAAGGAATTATTAAGAAGAAGTTCACGTTAAACACGACCAATATCTTCCAGAGCATCCCTGTTGTCATTACCAAATTAGGCAAGCAAAGCGAAAAAAAAACCATTTTTATCTTTTGGAGGCCATATGGATTGACCTCAGTTTGAATAAGGATGCTATTGTGAAATTAAGTATAGACTATCGAAGTGAGAATGATTGAATAAGGTAATCTATCAAGTATATATGACTTGATTTATCCATTAAAAAGTGTAAGTATCTTTTAAAGGTGGAATTAAGGATAAAACCCCGATAACTTGAAATGAATCCTAGGGGAATCCATAAAGGTTGGCATTTCACCCTTAATAGGGATAACATGAGTTTTGACAGTATGAATTAGAAAGGATTATGGTAACAACAACCTTTAAGGATCAGTGGAGAAATATTTTAGAAGTATATAGACAATGATTCTGGTATTAGTAAATGGTATCTTGATATGCCCTATGCCTAGGGTGTACCTGATGAAGGATTTAAGGATAACCTTAGAGGTTTTACAAGGAGAAAGGTAATATTCAAAGTTCTCAAGAATAGAAATTTTGATGAAGGAAATATGACGTAATTATAATAATGCCAGGTGGGGCACGTGTTGAACCATAAGAAAGTATAGATCGATCCAATGAGGGTCGAGATTGGTGAAAACAAGAAGGACCCAAGATAAGAGACGTCCTAAGTATGATCGAGAGTCAGTCATGGCAATGTTCACATCTAAAGACTAAGGCAATGACTTATGGAAAAATGGTGATTTTTTTTCTCACCAGGACTTAAGAGAAGCATTTTCACATAAGCAGTGATTGAAATGAGGTAGAAAATTTAGTTGGAGGTGGTTAAAATGACATTGATTGTAAGGAAATTTTACTATCAGGAAAGGCCAAAGAGGTGGTCAACACTTTAAGTGTAAGAGGACAATTATCGATGCTCGTGCCAGAGGAATATAGTGATAATGGTTAATTCCGTGAAGGTTGTATTATGGTGTGAAAGATTGACATTCCTTCTGATGACTGTGCGGTACTCAACCGTAATAGTAGTTTGGTAAAGATTTAATTCATGTAATCGCCGTGAGCGGGCTTTCTATCTTAGAAGGTCCTATCTTGAGATAAGTCAGGAGCATGTTACGAAAGGACTAAATGAACCTTTGAGCTTCATGTCTCCCAGTAAAGAAATATGGTTAATAATGGTATTAGCCTGCTATCGTTGCTTTGATTGAAACTCTTCTGCAATTTTATCTGCTTCATGTCATGTATGTACGTCAGGATCAGGAATGTTCTTCACGAATCATGAATGGTGATTATGTTACCTCCTTAGAAGGATTCGATATGATATGAATGGACTCCGTATGGTTGGCTATTAAAACTTCATGAAAAATGAATTTCGACAGTAGGTCAGTGGTGGAAATAGTAATGCAGCAATGATTCCGCGAGTAATGAGCTGATTAAAACCGTGAGAGTTGTATTGGAATGGATGTTGAGATTGAGTACCACTAATCGGGTCGTGTTGACGTATAAGTTATCTTTGATAGAAATACTAGGTTGATTATTTACCTATTGAATATTTATTCCTTCTTATCAATAGAGAGTCGTATTATTATACGAGGCAGGTTGCGATGCAAGCATAGAATTCTAGTAACGATGATGTCTAGAATGAGATCCCAGATTCGATTTTTGATATCGAGGGAGTTTCAAAGGTGATTGTGTATAAGCTCGAGGAAGAGCATGGGTCCATAGAATGATGGACGGAATAGCAAAAATATTTAAGCATGTGAAATGTGATGCGATAATACTGGATATTGATATAGATACGTATATGTTTTGTTCTCCTATGATAAACCTCTATAGTTCAGAGGTAGATTCCAAGCCAGATATTTTGTGGCAGTATATTTTTATATATACAATTTTCTTCAATTCGTTCTTTTCTCTCCTTTTCATTTCATGTAAGCTGACAAGAACAACCCTTCCAGAAGGGGAGGTATTGCCGAATGACTATCTGTCTATGTGATAGAAGCCTAGTAGGATACCACATGTTGTTTAATTGCTTGTCAAGTACTAAAGGTTGACCACCTTCTGTACTAACTATGCGATATAACAAGTGTTCATGATCATAGTGATCTCTCAATAAATTCTTTTACTTCTATATGAAGGACCAAGCTTTTGAAGATGGAGGCAGCTAGAGATGAAATGGTACCAAGTACGGTGGTATTCTGATTCTAACGCGTTCGTGATACTAAGGTTGACGTGGTTATTAAAAGGTTATAGAACGCTAACGAGCAAAAGTATAACCAGTATAATATTAGGAACGGAAGATAGTAGCGATTGTGAACTGGAAAAGAATGGGTATTGAGGAGAAAAAGCTATAATGCTAGAAGCTATGATGAGAGCCTGTGCAATAGACTTGAAAGAATTTGGAATGATCACTTAACGCAGATTGAATTTTCTCACGACAATAGATCGTATGTTAGGTATCGAGATGTCACCTTATGATATCCTTGAGGGAAGACAAAGTTGATCTCCCTTATATTAGGATGAAGTTGTAGTGTAACACCCCCAAATCCGGGGTCGGGGATTCGGGTTGTCACGAGTTCCATTTCCCTTATCAATACTTAATCTTAACAGTCAACCAACTACTGCATACTGTGACCCCACAATATACACACACACCACAAGTTATAGTCTCAGAGATGAATACCAAAAATAACACAAGTCATTTTATTCTACAATTATAAGTCATTACACCTCAAAAGGGTTTCTGAATAAATTTACATATTATTTGCCATTATTACAATTCATAATATACATAAGTCTGGTACATCAAAAGTTGAAAGCCTAGCCTATTGGTAGGTCCTACCTCAGTCACAACGGCATCAACGCCTATAGAAAACTGCGGAACGTTTCATATCCACTCACGAATTGGGAGCTCGGTCCTGTTCATCTTGTCTATTTGTTGTTGTGTGATGAAAGAAGAAAGCAAGGCTGAGCAACAAGCCCACCGAAATAATATGTCTAATAATTTACAATATATGAGCATTCTCATAGTACTCATGAAATTATTGGTCAAGAAGAAATGAATCAAGTTTGATATCTTAACGCGACCAAGTCGCAAAATATTCAGTATATATGTATATATACTTTTCAAAATCTTGGAAGTCCTCTTCCATGGATAATATACACAGAGTTCCAGTTTATAACTGTATAAAAATATCGTTGCAAGGTGATCTCATATATCTAACCTTGTCTCAACGTTTTTCTGAAAATCTTTGTCATGCATAAGATAATCATTAACCAGATATAAGTTGAAAAGATGAAGTTACAAGATACTCCAATATACTTATATCTTTTCCGAATACTACTTGAACTACCACCGTTCAAGGTATAACCAGTTCAAAAGTTCATCACATAGATGAGACTACAAGATAAGATTCGAATAGATTCAATCTTTTAAATATAATTCAAAAGAAATGAAGTTACGAGATACTTCATTAAGTCCCGATATATATATACAAACCTATATATATATCTCATACTTTCCTTGGAAACCTCTGTTATGAAAAATATAAACAGAGTTATAATATCCAATGAATTTGGAAAGAAGAAAACCTTGGCATAAACCTGATATCTTGCTGATCAGGCAAAGATACCAATAAGTAACCTTTTCTACCAGTAGATGGATGAATCCCCCACCGGTCATCACCCTGGCTGCATTAGGACCTTGTGCTGGACCGCCACCAGGCCTCTTACGTACTGATGTACTGCCATCCAGCCACTTACACTATGATAGACCGTACCCCGGCCTGTCGCTTATGCCGACTCAATTAGATGGACTTACTTCCCGAACGTTGGGTAAGTAATCAATTCATTTATTAAAACAACAACCTCGTTGCGAATATAAAATACACCACAGAGTCGGATCCCTTAGATTTTTGAGCGAGTATTCAAGTCCCCTTCAAAAAGGAAGATCTTAAATTTGAAAACGAGTTTTGGGATCCGCTCTAACTTTTAATATCATTTTGAAGACTCGAAAACATTTTTAAGAATATTTGGAGTAATGCTGATTTAATAAAACTAATCAGTCCTGATATATTAGAAATTATCTGAATATTATTATTTAAATAATATTCTTATAAAGATAATCTTTATAAAAATAATTGAAGTAAAAGTTTTAAAAACTCATACTTGAAATGAATAATAAATAACCAAAGATATACTTATATGAACGTACAATCTTTATTTGAATAATCGAAAATAAGTTTGAAATATCGAAATATTATTCTTTAATAAAATAAAGAATATTATTTAATAAAATAGGCGGAGTCATAAGTCCTCGAATGAATATTCAAAATAATATTCATTAAATAAAATGAGCGGAGTCATAAGTCCTCGAATGAATATTCAAAATAATATTCATTAAACAAACTAAAGTTATCGAATAAACCTTATTCGATTAATAGTTTTGAAAACTATTTATATATATACATATACTATACTCGGGAATATCTACTCCCAGTTTAGAAAAATGTTCACCTTTGGGTCCCCTATACTAAGGGTATACGCAACTACTGCTTATCTCTAGCATAGGTATTATGCAGTTTATAAGCATTTGTATTGATAATAGAATATCAAGATTTCACAACATGCATATATATACCATAACAACATGCTCCAATATATCGCAAGATTTTCTAATAACAGTCATGCACTTATCTCAAGATAATGCATTAATATATTTACATCACAACAACAGTATAATGGTAGAAAACTTGCCTGAGAGTTCCCGGATAGACTTAAGCTTAGAGTGGGTCCGATAACCTATGAACAACAACATAAGTCGGAATTAAACCACGGTCGCTTAAGAAACTAGACTTTAACCAATTGAACCCTAACATTCGCTTATGGTCACTTCTACGCTTAACGAATCACATAAGTCGTTCGAGTAACCTTGGCTCCACCATTTTTAATAAATTAACCATTAAGAATTTTAAGGCGATTCTTCTGCGAGTACTCTACCAACTGCCTAATCCACTTTACATAATTGTTTCATACTCCAATTAGTCATTTAAGGGCCTTAACCAAGGTTTCAAAGTAAGGCGAGGGGTAATGGTTCGTTCACAAAATGCCGTTACTTAAAACGGTCATTTATCCTAAACCGTACATCGGATTCAAGCGAACCACATATCAAAACAAAGCTCGTAACATGAACTATCTAAAAATGGCAATGGTCAGAATCTTATAGTTAGTTCACGGGTCCTGATGTTAAGAACAAAAACAGTCTAAGGTAAATCGGGCATTACGATGACTATGTTTACGCGATTACCAAAGTTTAAACTACTCCAATCAACCACCAACCAACTCATAACCATCAATACAACAAAACTTCACCTAAACCATACCACATCAGTCCATAACCTCCAAGTTTTTCAACTCAAACAACCACAATCAAGACCTATGAACTATAATCAAGCTTCAATTACCAAAACACTTCCAAATCAAACCAAACTACTAATAATCACAATCTATGCTTCTCATTTCACAAAACCAACCATTAAACTTACTAAAAAATAAATTAAAGGATAGGGTTTGAAGTTTATACCTTCCTTGGGAGGTGTTAAGTTGCTAGGAAGCCTTAGGGAGCCTCCTACAAGCTTGATCTTTCTAAAGAAATCAAGAACACAAAGTTAGGCTTTGAAGTTTCTAAAAGTCCGATTGAAAGAACTGTAAAAATTAAGGTCTTACCATGCTTATTTGGACGAGAATTGTGAATAATAGTTGTAGGCCATCTCAATACCTTTCCAACGAGCTATAGAATACAACATTTGAGTGAGAAATGAAGGAGATACAGCAGTTTTAATGTGCTGGTTCTGTTTTGGCCGAGAGCAATGGAAATGGGGGAGGAAATGCTTTTGCTTTCTTGTGTTGGTGGAATAATGTGGTGGATAATGATGGGTTGTCTTGATATTTTGCTAGGTTAATAATAAACAAAGGAGTTAGTGGAAGATGATCTCACCATTTGCCATGTGTTGGTGATTTGTGGTGAGATGAGATCATCCCTAGTTAACTAGATAAGTAACTAGCCATTCCTTCCTAACTATCACTTGGTTTCTTGTTTAATCAACCATCCACTTGCCTTGCCACTTGCAAAGGTATTTACAAGAGTCGTTATTCATTTATTTGTCCGGTTATCACTCAATCTCGTTGATCGTTTGGTTAAATACTTTAATGAGTTTATTGATAAAATCTTCTTGGTATTTTTAATACCTAAATTAATTCTTCTTTATAATCCTTGAATTTAAAATCCTTCATCTTAATATTAATTCCTTAAATCCCTTAATGTCTGGTGGAAATCTCGGGGAAAAATAAAAGTGCTCATTTTCGAAATCCGACGGCTTTTACATACACTTATTTTCTTTATGGAATACTAATACGATCTTAGAATTTCCATAACAGTACTCATATATATCGTGGTCTGATAATTTTTCTTAATCAGCATTGTCAGCAAAAGTTACTATTCATCCGGGTTTCAAAGAGTCCAAATTTTTTGGGGTTATTACAGTCTCCCCTCCTTAAAAGGATTCTGTCCCGGAATCAGATAAAAATGAATAGGGATACTTTCTTAGCATTGCACTTTCTAACTCTCAAGTCAACTTTCCCACATTGTGGTTCTACCACCAACTCTGACTAGTTTGATAACTCTTCTTCTAAGCACTTGTCCCTTTTTGATCTATAACCCTTCCTGGTTGCTCCATATAGGTTACGTCTGGTTGCATGTCTATGCGCTCATATGCCCCTATTTGTCTGGCATCCGGATTACACTTCCTTCACATTGATATGTGGAACACGTTATGGACTTGCTACAGGTTCATGGGTAGGGCTAGCTCATATGCTAACTTTCCAATACGTCTTAATATCTCTAAGGGTCCAATAAATCGTGGACTTAGCTTTCCTTTCTTTCCGAACCTCATCAATCATTTCCAAGGAGATACCTTTAACAGCACCAGGTCCCCTATTTCATACTCTTTGTCCTTTCGAGTCAAATCAGCATACTTCTTCTGTCCCTCCTGGGGTTGCTACCATCCGTCCTCTGATTAGATCCACTATGTGTTTGCTCCTTTGGACCACTTCGAGTCCGAGCATCTTGCGCTCTCCAACTTCTTTCCGATACAAGGGAGATCGGCATTGTCTTCCCTCAAAAAGCACATAAGGCGACATCTCGATATTGACATACCATCTAACGTTGTAAGAAAACTCGATACGTGCTAAGTGATCATTCCAAATTCTTTCAAGTCTATCGCACAGACTCTCATCATAGCTTCTGGCGTTATAGCTTTTGCTTCTCAATACCCACTCTTTTCCAGTTCGTAATCTTTACTATCTTCCGTACATAATACTATACTGGTTACACCTTTGCTCGTTAGCATTCTATAACCTTTTAATACACGCGTCAACCTTAGTATCACGAATGTATTTCCATTCCGAATACCACCACACTGATACTACTTCCTTTAGCTACTTCCATCTTTGAAAGCTTGATCCATCGTATAGAAGTAAAAATTTTTATTGAGAGATCACTATGATCATGAACACTTGTTCTATTGCATAGTTAGTACAGAAGGTGGCCAACCTTTAGTACTTGACAAGCAATTAAACAATATGTGGTATCCAACTAGGCTTCTATCACACAGATAGATAGTCATTCAGCAATACCTCCCCTTCTGGAAGGGTTGTTCTTCTCAGCTTATACAAAATGAAAAGGAGAGAAAAGAATAAAATGGAGAGAATTGTATATATATAAAATATACTGCCACAAAATATCTGGCTTGGAATCTACCTCTGAACTATAGAGGTTTGTCATAGGAGAACAAAACATATACGTATATATATCAACATCAGGTATTATAGCATCGTATTTCACATGCCTAAATATTTTTGATATTCTTTCCATCATTCTATGGACCCATGCTCTTTCTCGAGCTTATACACAATCACCTTTGAAACTCCCTCGACATCGAAAATCGAATCTGGGATCTCATTCTAGACATCATCGTTACTAGAATTCTATGCTTGTACCGCAACCTTCCTCGTATAGTAATACGACTCTCTATTGATAAGAAGGAATAAGTATTCAATAGGTAAATAATCGACTTAATTAGTCTATTAATGATAACTTATACATCACCACAACCCTATTAGTGGTACCCAATCTCAACATCCATTACACTACAACTCTCACAGTTTTAATCGGCTCATTATTCAAAGAATCGTTGCTGCATTACTATGATCCACCACTGACCTACTGTCGTCATTCGTTTTCCTTGGAATCTTAATAGCTAACCATACGGAGTCCATACCTGTTGTATCAAATTCTTCTAAGGAGTTAACATAATCACCATTCATAATTCATGAAGAACACTCCAGATCCTGACGTACTTTCATGACATGAAGCAGATAAAATTGCAGAAGAGTTTCAATTAAAGCAACGATAGAAGATTAATACCATTCTTAATCATATGCCTTCAATAGAAGACTTAACTCAAAGGTTCGTTTAGTCCTTTTTGAAACATGGTCCTGGATTATTCTCAAGATAGGACTTTCTAAGATAGATAGCCCGCTCACGGCGATTACATGAATTAAATCTTTACCAAACTACTATTATGGTTGGGTATTGCACAGTCATCACAAGGAATGTCAATCTTTCGAACCATAATACAACCTTCACGGCTTCAACCATCATCACTGTATTCCTCTGGCACGAGCGCCTATAATTATCCTCTTACCTTTAAAGTGTCGGCCACCTCTTTGGCCTTTCCTGATAGTAAAATTTCCTTACAATCAATGTCATTTTAACCACCTCCAAATAAATTTTCTACCTCATTTCAATCACTGCTTATGTGAAGATGTTTTCCTTAAAATTTGATGAGTAAAAAAAATATCACCATTTTTCCATAAGTTATTGCCTTAGTCTTTAGAGGTTAATCATTGTCACGACTGACTCTCGATCATACTTCTGATGTCTCTTATCTTGGGTCCTACTTGTTTTCACCAATCTCGACCTTCATTGGGTCGATCTATACTTTCTTATGGTTCAACACGTGCCCACCTGGCATTATTATAATTATGTCATATTTCCTTTATCAAAATTTCTTTTCTTGAGAACTTTGAATATTACCTTTCTCCTTGTAAAACCTCTAAGGTTATCCTTAAATCCTTCATCAGGTACACCCTAGGTACAGGACATATCAAGATACCATTTACTTATACCAGAATCATTGTCTATATACTTCTGAAAAATTTCTCCACTGATCCTTAAAGGTTGTTGTTACCTTAATCCTTTCCAATTCATACTGTCAAGAATCATACTACCCCTATTAAGGGTGAAATGCCAACCTTTATGCATTCCCCTAGGATTCATTTTAAGTTACCGAGGTTCTATCCTTAGTTCCACCTTTAAAAAGGTACATGCATCCTTCCATGGATAAATCAAGTCATATATCCTTGATAGATTATCTTATTTAATCATTCCCATCTCGATAGTCTATACCAAATTTCACAATAGCATCCTTATTCAAAATGAGGTCAATCAATATGGCCTCCAAAAGATAATAACGGTTATCCGCTTTTCTTGCCTGATTTAGTAATGATAACAGGGATATTTTAGAAGATATTGGTCGTGTTCAACGTGAACTTTTTAGTTCTAACTACTCATTTACCTCTTTATTTATCTCAACAGTCATCTTAATGTTGGGATATCTTTTATACCTGGCGTCTCCTTTTCTAGGTATCAAGTCACATATCTTACGTACACTTCACATTCTTGAAGGTCACTTCCTTCATCCAATTTCCTAATTTCTTGCTTTCATGTCTCCTCGGTCCATCCGTGTTTCCTTATTAATCCATCGATCTATCTCAAGGTTTCATCAAATACTCTCAACTTAAAGGGGATAAAATATATGTACCTCTTATGCCTTCAACCATCAATTTTAACTCATGGTGAATCACCCTCATCCTGATGATTACATACTTTTCTATTTCTATTGTTACGAGTCTTTAGGGTTTCCTCATACCCAACTCCCTTATCATACCTCAAACTCTATTGCCTTTATATTCATTTCCACTTCAGTTTCTTTTTATTTTCCTTTTTTTACAATCATTTCATGAACCCACTAATTATTTACTTCAAACATCAAGTCATTCTGGGATTAGTGTCCTCAGGATGAATCTTGCCAACTTTTACAACTTAGATTCATAACTCCTCATACTCATCCACCTTTGTTCTGGCTCTAAAGCTTTTACACTATCTCTATAACCTTGGGAAGTACTTTCCCGAAAATAATTGACTGAACTTTAATCGGTTTATTATAACCTCTGCCTCCGTGTCTTTCTTAGCCTTTCACCAGCGGGTGGCCTCTCTCTTAGGAAGATAAGTGACAAAAATAGTCTTTTGCGCTTCATCAATCATTTAAAATATAAAATCATTCCTCTATTTCCTTTGGCCAGGCTCTTGCCTCGGCTAGGTCAGCCTGTTCCTTGGAACTCTGAGAGCATAGTGACTTAAAGGTCCTGAAAGAATTTCCCACCGCATTTTTTCCTCAGGGTGGTGTCTGGGAATAAAAGTATAATTTTTGTTTAGGCAGGTCCATGAATTGCCCCATAGGAGTACCATCCCGTTTTTCCCTATCTTGCTCGACTTCTGTTTTCTCAGGAAGAAATGTTTCATCCTTCCCCCATAATCAGGGTTATCTTATACGTTAAAATCCTTGTTTTCCATTTCATTATATTATGGGTTCTTTCTTTCTTGATGGGGACCTCCCTGACTATCATATTCAGGGTTTGCCCTAAATCTTATTCCTCGAACTATGACTTTCATTTAAGATCTCTTCCTTAAGCTCTTGAACGTTTGGAACCCAAATTCTGTAGGAATACCTCATTATTCCCTTATCATCTTTCTCGGTATTAATCTCTTCTCTATTTGTTGGCTCTCTGCCTTCATTCATCACTTTTTCTTGGCACAATATGATCTTTTCCAATAATTCGGGTTGTATTGCAATCTCAAACAGCTTTTCGGTACCGGCTCCGGTTACCTTCACTTCTATTTTCATTTTCTCAAAATCTCTTATCAACTCTCCCAAAGACATTTTCATCTTGAGTCTCTATTTTATACTAAGGGCATTAGCCACCATTTTGGCTTTCCCTGGATGATAAAGAATCTCATAATCGTAATCTTTGATTAGCTTTAACCACCTCCTCTGGCGCATGTTGAGCTCTTTCTGCGTGAAAATGCACTAGAGCACTTATGGCTTGTGTAAATCTTGCACTTCTCTCCATACAAGTAGTGCCTCCAATCTTTAGGGCAAAACTATTGCCACGAGCCCAAGCTTATGGGTGGGGATATCAAATTTATATTCCCTTAATTGTCTTGACGCGTACGCGATTACCTTGTTGTGCTGTATAAGAAGCACCCTAATTTCTTATGCGAAGTGTCACTACACATCACAATATCTCCTTTTCCATCCGACAACGCCATCATAGGGGCCGTCACCAATCTTTGCTTTAGTTCTTGAAAGTTGATCTCGTATTTCTCTGTCCATTTGAACTTCTCAGTCTTACGAGTAAGCCGCGTTAAAGGGGCTACTATCTTTACGAACTTGAACGAACCTCCGGTAGTAACCGGCCAATCCTACCTCTGGTAGTTTCCCTAACCATGGTCATCAATTCCTCAGTGGTCCTTTATTCATTCTTGTCATGATCCTCCACGGGATCCTCCTCAACAACAATCCTTTCTAGGAAAACATCCTCAACCGCTACATCCTCAATATGAACATCATCCGGTCCCGCGTTAGGACGCTCTATTGGATCCACAATCTGATATCCAATAAGTAATAAAACATCATCGCGTTGTTGCTCCTTAACCTCAGGGTTCGGAGTCCAGCTACCATATAAGATAACGAACTACGCTTCTATCACGATATTTATAAGGGTTCCCATAAGGGTTTTAACTGTCAGTACTACGTTAGGTAGCCCGACTATGAACTTGGCAAGAGTTCTTATTATCTTAGTGAACTTATTATCTTAACGCCACATCATCTCTGAGGTTTATAACGCTTGGCTCTGATACCATTTCTGTAACACCCCCAAATCCGGGGTCGGGGATTCGGGTTGTCACGAGTTTCATTTCCCTTATCAATACTTAATCTTAACAGTCAACCAACTACTGCGTACTGTGACCCCACAATATACACACACACCACAAGTTATAGTCTCAAAGATGAATACCAAAAATAACACAAGTCATTTTATTCCACAATTATAAGTCATTACACCTCAAAAGGATTTCTGAATAAATTTACATATTCTTTGCCATTATTACAATTCATAATATACATAAGTCTGGTACATCAAAAGTTGAAAGCCTAGCCTATTGGTAGCTCCTACCTCAGCCACAACGGCATCAACGCCTATAGAAAACTGCGGAATGTTTCCTATCCACTCACGAATTGGGAGCTTGGTCCTGTTCATCTTGTCTATCTGTTATTGTGTGATGAAAGAAGAAAGCAAGGGTGAGCAACAAGCCCACCGAAATAATATGTCTAATAATTTACAATATATGAGCATTCTCATAGTACTCATGAAATTATTGGTCAAGAAGAAATGAACCAAGTTTGATATCTTAACGCGACCAGGTCACAAAATATTCAGTATATATGTATATATACTTTTCAAAATCTTGGAAGTCCTCTTCCATGGATAATATACACAGAGTTCCAGTTTATAACTGTATAAAAATATCGTTGCAAGGTGATCTCATATATCTAACCTTGTCTGAACGTTTTTCTGAAAATTTTTGTCATGCATAAGATAATCATTAACCAGATATAAGTTGAAAAGATGAAGTTACAAGATACTCCAATATACTTATATCTTTTCCGAATACTACTTGAACTACCACCGTTCAAGGTATAACCAGTTCAAAAGTTCATCACATAGATGAGACTACAAGATAAGATTCGAATAGATTCAATCTTTTAAAAATATAATTCAAAAGAAATAAAGTTACGAGATACTTCATTAAGTCCCGATATATATATATATACACCTCTATATATATCTCATACTTTCCTTGGAAACCTCTGTTATGAAAAATATAAACAGAGTTATAATATCCAATGAATTTGGAAAGAAGAAAACCTTGGCATAAACCTGATATCTTGCTGATCAGGCAAAGATACCAATAAGTAACCTTTTCTACTAGTAGATGGATGAATCCCCCACCGGTCATCACCCTGGCTGCATTAGGACCTTGTGCTGGACCGCCACCAGGCCTCTTACGCGTTGATGGACTGCCACCCAGCCACTTACACTATGATAGACCGTACCCCGGCCTGTCGCTTATGCCGACTCAATTAGATGGACTTACTTCCCGAACGTTGGGTAAGTAATCAATTCATTTATTAAAAAAACAACCTCGTTGCGAATATAAAATACACCACAGAGCTGGATCCCTTAGATTTTTGAGCGAGTATTCAAGGCCCCTTCAAAAAGGAAGATCTTAAATTTGAAAACGAGTTTTGTTATCCGCTCTAACTTTTAAAATCATTTTGAAGACTCGAAAACATTTTTAAGAATATTTGGAGTAATGCTGATTTAATAAAATTAATCAGTCCTGATATATTAGAAATTATCTGAATATTATAATTTAAATAATATTCTTATAAAGATAATCTTTATAAAAATAATTGAAGTAAAAGTTTTAAAAACTCATACTTGAAATGAATAATAAATAACCAAAGATATACTTATATGAACGTACGATCTTTATTTGAATAATCGAAAATAAGTTTGAAATATCGAAATATTATTCTTTAATAAAATAAAGAATATTATTTAATAAAATAGGCGGAGTCATAAGTCCTCGAATGAATATTCAAAATAATATTCATTAAATAAAATGAGCGGAGTCATAAGTCCTCGAATGAATATTAAAAATAATATTCATTAAACAAAATAAAGTTATCGAATAAACCTTATTTGATTAATAGTTTTGAAAATTATTTATATATATACATATACTATACTCGGGAACATCTACTCCCGGTTTAGAAAAATGTTCACCTTTGGGTCCCCTATACTAAGGTTATACGCAACTACTACTTATCTCTAGCGTAGGTATTATGCAGTTTATAAGCATTTGTATTGATAATAGAATATCAAGATTTCACAACATGCATATATATACCATAACAACATGCTCCAATATATCGCAAGATTTGCTAATAACAGTGTCACACCCCCAACTTAAACAGCAAATTAAATATAACTATTACAATATTTTAAATGAAGAATACACAACCAACTCCAAGATCTTCCAGTTTAGGGTTCGGAACAGCCCAACACTACCAACTATTACATCTGATTAAAAGTACCGAGTCCTCACACAAACTATTATTACTTATTCTACCTGCGCTCGAACATAAGCAGCAGCATCACAGGTCTTACGGGCAGTCTGCTTGAATCTAACCATAGCTGCTAGCTGTAATATCAGGGTAAAGCAAGAAGTGAGCCAAATGCTCAACAAGTGCTAACAGTACGACACAAACATAAATCGAAATATACCTTTAAGAATGACAATAGAAAGACATAACCAATGATAACGAGAGATAGAGCTATGTGAGATGGCATCATTTTGCTTGTATCAAAACAATTTTAAAATCATGTCTTAATCAAAATCATTTTATGACGCTACGGATTACAGCCGGTGATCAGCCGCGAAGTAATCCCGAACCTCGCTGGGTTCTAAAACATTAATTGGAATCCCTAGGCAACTTTTAAGCCTAATATAAGTGTGGAAAGGACTCGCGTCTCAGTCCAGATCCACCGTTCAAAGAAAACATTTATCCCCCTTTGGGACTGAAAAAACCCATATTTTATTTATTTCAAAAACTGATGCCGAATTATGACAAAATCTCTTTTTACAGTAAACATTTTTATTAAGGGATTATAGATCAACTCGAAACACGGGAAATATGGTACTAAATCTCAGAGCCATGATTCACAAAACTAAACTCTATTAGGGTAACTGAATGGTTTTCCTGTATCAAAGTTTGGACAAGGGAATTTAGTGAGGCTATTGGATATCATGAAATGAAGTGCCAAATTGGGCTTAGAGCAATGGTTTCTCATCAAGGTTCAAGTGCTGGATCATCAAGAATGTAAGCTTCATGAATACTAAGGGTGTTAAGGTATGAAGAAATGATTTTTAGCTCAGAATATATCAGAATTGACAAGCTTTAGGATAAAAAAGAGGGGTATCAATCAATTAGGGACAACTTTGATAAATAACTGGCTTTCAGGTATCAAGGTAAGGTTCTATAGGGATTCAAGTATCAGGATGAGATATCATTACTTAGGAATCATTAGCATGGTAATCAAGAGGATCAACCGAGTGCTATAACAACTCTTTATTTTATCATGGCATTCGAATTACTTTAATATACTGTCATGATAAGACTTTTGAACTACTTGCAATACGTACTCGAGGGTTCATGGCATTTCTATATAATTCAAAGATAAACATAAGATACGCTTGATTTAAAACATATCAAATGACTCAGGATAATTGCATCAATATATATATGTGAACTGTTTATAGTAAATACGAAGGTCAAGTTGAATCACTTGCCTTGAGATAGGCTGGTCTGGTCTGACTGGTAGGAGCAACTGGAGCTTCACTCGACCTTTATGGCAAGTTTTCCCTCATCTCGAGATCCTACATAAATAATAATAATCCTCATTATAATATATTCTCACCAACTTAACCTATTTACAACTCGAAATTAAATACGGATGGCACTTACGCCTATATGCACTTAATTTATATTCTCTTTTAAATTACAATTGCACACACATAGCCACATAATCACATATCATATATTAATACCAAATAACACCATATATACCATAATGCAACACTAGGCTTGGATGATCTCGACTCACAACTTAAGTCACTTGGTCGCTAAACTAGACATAGTCCTCTAATTTTGGCTTCCTAACTCGATGTGCCTTTCCTAAATTATCCAACACCTATTGACCCTCACTTGTGCCTTTTGCTCTACTGACCTTATACTATCTTACAACTATGATGGTCGACCTAATACTCACTTCTAAGTGTTCTAAAACTATGTGATAAGTGAAAGTGCTCACTGGTGTAAATTTCAGAATGACAACTATGGTTTCTTGAGTGCATTAGACACTCTTAAACTACAATTTTTCCTTCAAACCTCTTACACAAGACTCTCCTGACCTAAGGGCATCTCACAAACTTGATGTGGCTCAAGGGCCTGGCTTGGGCCTTCTTGGACCTAAGCTAAAAGTCCAAGGTTCCCCTATTTTTCTGGGCAGAAAACGCCCTGACTTGAATTAACTTGTGACACATGGTTCTAACTCATATCCTATGCACTATGGTTGGAAAAACTTCTCTGACACTCCCTCTAACTAAGGCCCAATTGGGCCTAATGAGGGCCTACCCATGACATGGTCAAATCTCCCTATTTCTAAGTTACAACAAAACTGTCCCCTGCTGGACAGATTTTGTGATTCTACTTGTGCACCTAACCAAAAGACACGCAAACCTCCAACCAACTCCTAAAACCTTTTATATACTCCCAATACTAACTTCTGGTAGCTTGGGCCTCAAAGTGCACATCAATGACATGGTCAAAACTCACTCTAAACCTCAGGGTACTAAACTGATTTTCTGCAGAAACTATAACTCTCATTTCTCCAAGGTTTTGACTTGACAAACTCAACTACCAACATCCCAATACTTAAACCAAGACTTATACATGGTAATCTACTGAACTAACTCCCTTATTCTCAAAATAACCTTGGGTGAGATCATCCATGCCCAAAAACAACAACATGCAACTAAATATATAACATGCAACTCATGGAAAGCACATAACAAGATTTCGGCTAGGCATAAAGTTTTAAATGCTTGCAAAATCGACTTGCACCTAATACTCATCCTTAATAATCATGAAATATAACTTCTTTTAAGTATTAATAAGAAATTTATCATGGAAACAATCTATTTTAAGCAGACCTATTTCGTATTTATAGATTTTTAAACATAACAACATGATTTCGAAAAGAATAGCATGCAAAACATGGTTGATCATCATTTTAATGTCTTAAAACTAGCATGCATGGCTAAACATAAATATATAATGAAATTTCAGTAGCATGCAAAGGATTTTAAAGCATGATATCTCCATAAAACACTTAGTTAGCACATATACATAATATATCTCATAGAGAGCTCTTGAATTCACAAGAATCAGGAGTTTCTCTTTGGAGATCACATAAGAACTACACATGCATCCATGGAACTTCAACTTCCAAGTCACAAAACACTTGGAAAGTATATAAGATTAATGTAGGTAAAAGATTTACACTTGGGAAGATGAAGAATGAATTTCAAAAATGGAAGGGGGTGGGGGATTTAGCCTTCGGCCGAGAGCAAGGTGGGAGGGGGAAAAGAGAGAAATTTGTGGTGTGTTGGAGTGTGGAATGAGTGGAATGACTTCTCCCACTTTGATTTTTTTGTTTTATGCTTTTTGGTTGACAAATAATGAGTGGAAGTGAGAACTTACAAAAATGTCCTTTAGCTAAAGTTAGGCCATTTTGCATGCAAGGCTAATGTAGTAATTTGGTAATAATCAAATGAGTTAGTGGGGTTGAAAAAGTCTTATTTGCCCTTTGAGAGAATAGAAGGGTGATTTACATGCATGGTCTCTTATGTAATTTGATAATTATAACAAATAAAATTTGTAAAGATTTATTTTTATAAAATAAAATACAAGTTCAAAAATTATAAAATTTATACCATAAAATAACTTGGATTTTTAAAAATTTTATAAAATCACTTTTGAAATTTGTGAATAAAATAACTTTTAAAAGGAATTTCTCCAAGGTTTAGAATATTCCTTATAAAACAAAAATAAAGCAAATAAATAAACTCTTACTTTGAAAAAAATTATACACTACATAAAGCAAGTTTATAATGCAGAAATTTTTACTCACACAAACGTACAATCATTGAATATATTTTCATTTGGCTTTAATATTATACCAAATCCACAAATAATATTACACGAAGATACCGATCGTAACATCCTCTCCCCCTTAAGGGATTCTGTCCCCAGAATCTAAGAGAACAGATGAGGATACCGGAAGCGCATCTCAGACTCTAACTCCCAAGTCGACTCTTCGACCTTAGGGTTCCTCCAAAGCACTTTTACTAACTTTACCGACTTATTCCTAAGACTCTTTACTTGCCAGTCGAGTATTTTAACCGGTTGCTCCACAAATGACAGGTCTGCCTGAATTTCTACAGGTTCATATTCTATCATATGGCTAGCGTCAGGATTGTACTTCTTAAGCAACGACACATGGAACACATTATGCATATGCCGATACTGAGGTGGTAAGGCCAACTCATAGGCCACCTTTCCTACTTGACTCAAAATCTCAAAAGGACCTATGTATCTAGGTGTTAACTTCCCTTTCTTGCCAAATCTCATCAACCCTTTTCTAGGTGACACCTTCAGCAACACAGCTTCACCAATTTGGTATTGAACATCCTTATGCGCTGGATCCGCATACTTCCTCTATCTATCTTGAGCAGCAAGCAACCTATTCTGAATTAACTTGACTGTGTCATGCAACTGTTGTACCAATTCCGAGCTGAGAATTCTTCCTTCTCCTACTTCATCCCAACTTGTTGGTGATCTACATTTCCCCCCGTATAAAGCTTCATATGGTGGCATGTCGATACTGGAATGATAGTTGTTGTTATAAGAGAATTCAATCAACGGCAAGTGATCGTCCCAACTTCCTGCAAAATCGATTGCACAACTACGTAACATGTCTTCGATTGTTTGAATTATCCTTTCGCTCTAACCATCAGTCTGCGGGTGGTATGCCGTGCTCATATTCAACTTCGTGCCAAGACATTCCTGAAATTGCTTCCAGAATCTCGAGTTAAAGCGGGGATCTCTGTCTGAAACTATGGATACGGGTACTCCATGCCTTAGTACGATTTCGTGCACATACAGATGAACCAACTTGTCCAGTGACGACTTCTCATTTATTGGCAGGAAATGCGCCGACTTCGTAAGATGATCAACTATAACCCATATTGCGTCATGCCCGGATTTCGTTCGCGGTAGTCCTATTAGAAAGTCCATCGCGATATTTTCCCATTTCCATTCTGGAATCTTCAGGGGCTGAATTAATCCGCTTGGTCGTTGATGTTCTGCCTTTACTTTCTGACAAGTATAGCACTTCGTAACCCATTCTGCCACATCTCGCTTCATATTTGGCCACCAAAAGTTCTTCTTTAAGTCTCGATACATCTTGGTGCTTCCTGGGTGGATTGAAAATTTCGAATTGTGGGCTTCATAGAGGATCTCATTCTTTAATTCAGGTACATGGGGAATCCATATTCTGGATGAAAACCTTAGTATCCCTTGCTCATCCCTTTGAGTATTAATCTCCTCTCCAGATAACTGATTCTTCTCTTTCTCCATTACTTCTTCTTGACACTTCTTTATCTTTTCCACTAGTGTTGGCTGAAAGGTCATTGCACGACAAACTTCCTCGACTTGTCCATAAGCACAAAGTTCCAATTCCAATCTTTCGATTTCTTCAAATAACTCTTTTAACGTTATCATCATATTCAGTCTCTCCTTCCTACTTAGAGCATCGGCCACTACATTCGCCTTTCCAGGATGGTAATTTATCGAACAGTCATAGTCCTTGATCAATTCCATCCATCTCCTCTGCCTCATATTGAGCTCTTTCTGAGTAAAAATGTACTTTAAACTCTTGTGATCCGTGTAGATTTCACACTTCTCTCCATAGAGGTAATGTCTCCAAATCTTAAGTGCGAACACAATGGCGGGTAGTTCCAAGTCATGCGTCGGGTACTTTAACTCATGCGGTTTCAACTGTCTTGACGTATATGCGATCACTTTACTGTGTTGCATCAACACACAACCCAAACCCTTATGTGAAGTGTCGCTGAAAATTACAAAGTTCCCTTGATCGTCTCGAAGTACCAACACCGGAGCTGTTACCAACTTTTGCTTCAACTCTTGAAAGCTATCTTCACATTCTGCACTCCATTCAAACTTTTGATTCTTTCTGGTTAACTTGGTCAATGGCGTGGCGATCTTCGAAAAATCCTTGACGAATCTTCTATAGTATCCGGCCAATCCTAGAAAACTTCGCACTTCCGTAGGAGTCTTTAGCCTCTCCCAACTCATAACTGCCTCAATCTTTGACGGATCCACTTTAACTCCCTCATTTCCAATGACATGCCCCAAAAATTGAACTTCCTTTAACCAAATCACATTTGGTAAACTTGGCATACAACTTCTCTTGTCGGAGTATCTCCAATGCTATCCAGAGGTACTGCTTATGTTCTTCTTCCAACTTAGAATAAATAAGGATGTCATCAATGAATACCACGACAAATTTGTCCAAATACTTCTTAAATACCCGATTCATAAAATCCATAAATGCGGACGGAGCGTTGGTCAATCCAAACGGCATTACTAGGAATTCATAATGCCCATATCTGGTCCTGAATACGGTCTTGGGAACATCTTCTTCTTTGATCTTTAGTTGATGGTATCCCGATCTCAAATCAATCTTCGAAAAGCATTTTGCTCCCTTCAACTGATCAAAAAGGTCATCTATCCTTGGTAGCGGGTAACGGTTCTTGATCGTTACCTTATTCAACTCCCGATAATCTGTGCATAGACACATACTCCCATCTTTCTTCTTTACAAACAGAACAGGTGCTCCCCATGGTGATGCACTTGGCCGTATCACTCCCTTATCCAATAATTCTTGTAGCTGGCTCGCCAACTCTTTCATTTCTGCTGGTGCCATCCTATATGGGGCCTTTGAAACTGGTTCTGTGCCTGGAGCAAGGTTGATCTCGAACTCAATTTGTCGATCTGGTGGTAAGCCTGGTAGTTCGTCGGGAAACACATCGGGAAACTCGCTAACTACAGGAATATCTTCCCCGCTGGGGCTGCCTTTTTCCGAATCCACTACATAAGCTAGGAACGACTCACAACCTTTTCTAAGTAGCTTCTTAGCCTGAACAATTGTAAGAAATAGTTGCTCTTGCCTCTGCCCCTTAAATACTACCTTCTCTCCACTCTTCATCTTTAAATACACTCTCTTGGTCTTACAATTAATCTGAGCGCTATTCTCTCCTAACCAATCCATTCCTAAAATTATGTCAAACTCTCCCAACTTGAAGAGTATCAAGTCGGCTGAAAACTTATATCCCGAAATATCGATCTCACACTTTGGACAAAATTGATTCACAAGAATCTTCTCTTGGTTCGCAATTACCACATTTACTACCTCACTCATAATCATTTTCTCACATTGACGCTTATCAACAAAAGATTCTGATATGAAAGATCTTGTTGCTCCCGAATCAATCAATACTTTAGCTTTGACATTATTGAGTAAAAGTGTACCTGCTATCACCTCTGAATTCTGTACAGCATCCTTCATCTTTAAATCAAATGTCATTGCTGTTGCTTGTGGGGTTGGTGTAGGTGGTGGAGGTAATGCCAATACCTCAGCTGGCACGCTTGCACTGGTACTTGCCACGTTCATCAGAGCTTTGACTGGTCCGGTTGCCTTACACTCCCTAGCCATGTGTCCAGTCTTCCCACACTTGTAGCATGTAACTCCTGGCTTCGGCATCTTGCACTCATTTGCCAAATGTCCCTTCTGATTGCACCTATAACAGGTCATGCTCAGATTATTGCACACTTCGGGGTGCCTTCTTCCGCAGTGCTTGCATTCTGGCCTCTGGAACCTGTTTTCTCCAACTTGCCCTTGGCTTGCCTGATTGTTCCCCTTCGATTCCTGCCTTTTACCCAAATTTCCTTTCTTTTGAAAATTTCCGCCCTTCTGGAAACCAATCCTCTTTACATTCCGATCTTGTGAACTTCCTGCTTCAGAATTCTCTCCATAAAATGGAACCTTCCTCTTCTTGTTATCCCTCTCTTTCCTTGACTGTATCCCATTATTCTCAATCAGAGCAGCTTTCTGTACTACTCCCGCATAAGTTTCAAGCTCAAACATAGCCACCCTATCTCTGATCCAAGGCTCCAATCCTTGCTGAAATTTCTTTGCTTTTTCCTCCTCAGTGCTGGTATACTTTGTCACAAACCTTGACAACTCAGTGAACTTCTTCTTATACTCCAATACAGTCATGTTCCCTTGCTTCAACTCAAGAAATTTTAGCTCCATCTGATTCTGCATGTACTTAGGGTAATATTTATCCAGAAATAACTTCTTAAATCTCTCCCAAGAAACCTGCTGAGTGACTTCCATAGCTTTTACTGATTCCCACCAATAGATGACTTCTCACTTCAAGAAGTAAGTAGCATACGGCGTCTTCTGATCGTCTCCTAACTGTACCAACTCAAAAGCCCTTTCCATCTCCTTGATCCATGTGTTAGCAATCACTGGATCAGTGGTATCATGAAATGCAGGTGGATTCACATTCTGAAAAGCCTTGAAAGTGACAATTTGTCTAGGTGGTACTGGTGGTTCAGGTGGTTGGTGTGGCTCACGGTTATCTTGGTTTTCAATTCATTGTTGAAGAGTTAGTTGTTGTTGAGCTATAACATTGGTTTGCTGTTGCAAAGTTTCCAGTAGTCGAAGAATATTTGGGTCTGTGGTGGATGTGGTTGTTGGGTTCTTCTTTTTGGGAGGCATAATCCTGAAATAAGAGTTATGTCAAAACAGATATGAATGATGAAATGATTCGAGGGTATCGCATGGCATTCTTATTTACATATGGGGTCAAGTTTCCAAATTAAGCAAATATGATGATGCATATAAAAACGTAAAATAACAGCTGAGAGCAAATGGAACAATAGAACATAATTATTGAAATTTTGAAGGTCACAATACATAGGATTGGGACAAAGTCTGATTCTAGGAATAACTGGCTTATTTAAAGGAAACAACGGAAACAACTGGGGATTCTATAGAGTCTGATAGTACAACAACATGAAAGGTAAATGGAAAGAACTAAGGTTTCACTCCATCTGAACGGGGCTTGGTAGTCTTTTCCTCTCGAAGCGTCTTCACAATGCTCTGGAGCTCATCCGCCACCATCTGAATGACATACTGGCTGGTGCGGTCCCGGTGCGCTGGCATCTCCTCGAGCTTAGTGTTGACGTACTGAACCAAGGTCTCAAGTCTCGCAGTTATCTGCTCCTTGGGCTTCCCTTCATAGTTTCGGCTGTCTGGATACACGTTCTTCAGTCGGTCTATCAGTCGGTCGTACTTGCCCTGAAGCATGTCGAACTCGCGCCTCAACTCAGCATACACGGAGAAAGCAATAGTGTCGTCCGACCCAGAGGATGATGAGGAATGCGCCCTTTGCTGACAACCAATAAGAGGAGTATTAATAATAATTTACTTAACCTACTCTCTCGCATATTATCTATAACCTACACACATATCCTATAACCTATTTGGGCTGTCCAGGGACTCTAAACCGTAGCTCTGATACCAAAACTTGTCACACCCCCAACTTAAACAGCAAATTAAATATAACTATTACAATATTTTAAATGAAGAATACACAACCAACTCCAAGATCTTACAGTTTAGGGTTTGGAACAGCCCAACACTACCAACTATTACATCTGATTAAAAGTACCGAGTCCTCACACAAACTATTATTACTTATTCTACCTGCGCTCGAACATAAGCAGCAGCATCACAGGTCTTACGGGCAGTCTGCTTGAATCTAACCATAGCTGCTAGCTGTAATATCAGGGTAAAGCAAGAAGTGAGCCAAATGCTCAACAAGTGCTAACAGTACGACACAAATATAAATCGAAATATACCTTTAAGAATGACAATGGAAAGATATAACCAATGATAACGAGAGATAGAACTATGTGAGATGGCATTATTTTGCTTGTATCAAAACAATTTTAAAATCATGTCTTAATCAAAATCATTTTATGACGCTACGGATTACAGTCGGTGATCAGCCGCGAAGTAATCCCGAACCTCGCTGGGTTCTAAAATATTAACAGGAATCCCTAGGCAACTTTTAAGCCTAATATAAGTGTGGAAAGGACTCGCGTCTCCGTCCAGATCCACCGTTCAAAGAAAACATTTATCCCCCTTTGGGACTGAAAAATCCACATTTTATTTATTTCAAAAACTAATGCCAAATTATGATAAAATCTCTTTTTACGGTAAACATTTTTATTAAGGGATTATAGATCAACTCGAAACACGGGAAATATGGTACTAAATCTCAAAGCCATGATTCACAAAACTAAATTCTATTAGGGTAACAGAATGGTTTTCATGTATCAAAGTTTGGACAAGGGAATTTAGTGAGGCTATTGGATATCATGAAAGGAAGTGCCAAATTGGGCTTAAAGCAATAGTTTCTCATCAAGGTTCAAGTGCTGGATCATCAAGAATGTAAGCTTCATGAATACTAAGGGTGTTAAGGTATGAAGAAATGATTTTTAGCTCACGATATATCAGAATTGACAAGCTTTAGGATAAGAAAGAGGGGTATCAATCAATTAGGGACAACTTTGATAAATATCTGGCTTTCAGGTATCAAGGTAAGGTTCTATAGGGATTCAAGTATCAGGATGAGATATCATTACTTAGGAATCATTAGCATGGTAATCAAGAGGATCAACCGAGTGCTATATCAACTCTTTATTTTATCATGGCATTCGAATTACTTTAATATACTGTCATGATAAGACTTTTGAACTACTTGCAATACGTACTCGAGGGTTCATGGCATTTCTATATGATTCAAAGATAAACATAAGATAAGCTTAATTTAAAACATATCAAATGACTCAGGATAATTGCATCAATATATATGTGAACTATTTATAGTAAATATGAAGGTCAAGTTGAATCATTTGCCTTGAGATAGGCTGGTCTGGTCTGACTGGTAGGAGCAACTGGAGCTTCACTCGACCTTTATGGCAAGTTTTCCCTCATCTCGAGATCCTACATAAATAATAATAATCCTCATTATAATATATTCTCACCAACTTAACCTATTTACAACTCGAAATTAAACACGGATGGCACTTAGGCCTATATGTACTTAATTTATATTCTCTTTTAAATTACAATTGCACACACATAGCCACATAATCACATATCATATATTAATACCAAATAACACCATATATACCATAATGCAACACTAGGCTTGGACGATCTCGACTCACAACTTAAGTCACTTGATCGCTAAACTAGACATAGTCCTCTAATTTTGGCTTCCTAACTCGATGTGCCTTTCCTAAATTATCCAACACCTATTGACCCTCACTTGTGCCTTTTGCTCTACTGACCTTATACTATCTTACAACTATGGTGGTCGACCTAATACTCACTTCTAAGTGTTCTAAAACTATGTGATAAGTGAAAGTGCTCACTGGTGCAAATTTCAGAATGACAACTATGGTTTCTTGAGTGCATTAGACACTCTTAAACTACAATTTTTCCTTCAAACCTTTTACACAAGACTCTCCTGAACTAAGGGCATCTCGCAAACTTGATGTGGCTCAAGGGCCTGGCTTGGGCCTTCTTGGACCTAAGGTAAAAGTCCAAGGTTCCCCTGTTTTTCTGGGCAGAAAATGCCCTGACTTGAATTAACTTGTGACACATGGTTCTAACTCATATACTATGAACTATGGTTGGAAAAACTTCTCTGACACTCCCTCTAACTAAGGCCCAATTGGGCCTAATGAGGGCCTACCCATGACATGGTCAAATCTCCCTATTTCTAAGTTGCAACAAAACTGTCCCCTGCTGGACAGATTTTGTGATTCTACTTGTGCACCTAACCAAAAGACACGCAAACCTCCAACCAACTTCTAAAACCTTTTATATACTCCGAATACTAACTTCTGGTAGCTTGGGCCTCAAAGTGCACATCAATGACATGGTCAAAACTCACTCTAAACCTCAGGGTACTAAACTGATTTTCTGCAGAAACTATAACTCTCATTTCTCCAAGGTTTTGACTTGACAAACTCAACTACCAACATCCCAATACTTAAACCAAGACTTATACATGGTAATCTACTGAACTAACTCCCTTATTCTCAAAATAACCTTGGGTGAGATCATCCATGCCCAAAAACAACAACATGCAACTAAATATATAACATGCAACTCATGGAAAGCACATAACAAGATTTCGGCTAGGCATAAAGTTTTAAATGCTTGCAAAATCGACTTGCACCTAATACTCATCCTTAATAATCATGAAATATAACTTCTTTTAAGTATTAATAAGAAATTTATCATGGAAATAATCTATTTTAAGTACACCTATTTCATATTTATAGATTTTTAAACATAACAACATGATTTCGAAAAGAATAGCATGCAAAACATGGTTGATCATCATTTTAATGTCTTAAAACTAGCATGCATGGCTAAACATAAATATATAATGAAATTTCAGTAACATGCAAAGGATTTTAAAGCATGATATCTCCATAAAACACTTAGTTAGCACATATACATAATATATCTCATAGAGAGCTCTTGAATTCACAAGAATCAAGAGTTTCTCCTTGGAGATCACATAAGAAATACACATGCATCCATGGAACTTCAACTTTCAAGTCACAAAACACTTGGAAAGTATATAAGATGAATGTAGGTAAAAGATTTACACTTGGGAAGATGAAGAATAAATTAAAAAATGGAAGGGGTGGGGGATTTAGCCTTCGGCCGAGAGCAAGGTGAGAGGGGGAAAAGAGAGAAAATTTGTGGTGTGTTGGAGTGTGGAATGAGTGGAATGACTTCTCCCACTTTGATTTTTTTGTTTTATACTTTTTGGTTGACAAATAATGAGTGGAAGTGAGAACTTACAAAAATGTCCTTTAGCTAAAGTTAGGCCATTTTGCATGCAAGGCTAATGTAGTAATTTGGTAATAATCAAATGAGTTAGTGGGGTTGGAAAAGTCTTATTTGCCCTTTGAGAGAATAGAAGGGTGATTTGCATGCATGGTCTCTTATGTAATTTGATAATTATAACAAATAAAATTTGTAAAGATTTATTTTTATAAAATAAAATACAAGTTCAAAAATTATAAAATTTATACCATAAAATAACTTGGATTTTTAGAAATTTTATAAAATCACTTTTGAAATTTGTGAATAAAATAACTTTTAAAAGAAATTTCTCCAAGGTTTAGAATATTCCTTATAAAACAAAAATAAAGCAAATAAATAAACTCTTGCTTTGAAAAAAATCATACACTACATAAAGCAAATTTATAATGCAGAAATTTTTACTCACACAACCGTACAATCATTGAATATATTTTTATTTGGCTTTAATATTATACCAAATCCACAAATAATATTACACGAAGATACCGGTCGTAACAAACAGTCATGCACTTATCTCAAGATAATGCATTAATATATTTACATCACAACAACAGTATAATGGTAGAAAACTTGCCTGAGTGTTCCCAGATAGACTTAAGCTTAGAGTGGGTCCGATAACCTATGAACAACAACATAAGTTGGAATTAAACCACGGTCGCTTAAGAAACTAGACTTTAACCAATTGAACCCTAACGTTCGCTTATGGTCACTTCTACGTTTAACGAATCACATAAGTCGTTCGAGTAACCTTGGCTCCACCATTTTTAATAAATTAACCATTAAGAATTTTAAGGCGATTCTTCCGCGATTACTCTACCAACTTCCTAATCCACTTTACATAATTGTTTCATACTCCAATTAGTCATTTAAGGGCCTTAACCAAGGTTTCAAAGTAAGGCGAGGGGTAATGGTTCGTTCACAAAATGCCGTTACTTAAAACGGTCATTTATCCTAAACCGTACATCGGATTCAAGCGAACCACATATCAAAACGAAGCTCGTAACATGAACTATCTAAAAATGGCAATGGTCAGAATCTTATAGTGAGTTCACGGGTCCTGAAGTTAAGAACAAAAACAGTCTAAGGTAAATCGGGCATTACGATGACTATGTTTACGCGATTACCAAAGTTTAAACTACTCCAATCAACCACCAACAAACTCATAACCATCAATACAACAAAACTTCACCTAAACCATACCACATCAGTCCATAACCTCCAAATTTTTCAACTCAAACAACCACAATCAAGACCTATGAACTATAATCAAGCTTCAATTACCAAAACACTTCCAAATTAAACCAAACTACTAATAATCATAATCTATGCTTCTCATTTTACAAAACCAACCACTAAACTTACTAACAAATAAAGTAAAGGCTAGGGTTTGAAGTTTATACCTTCCTTGGGAGGTGGTTAAGTTGCTAGGAAGCCTTAGGGAGCCTCCTACAAGCTTGATCTTTCCAAAGAAATCAAGAACACAAAGTTAGGCTTTGAAGTTTCTAAAAGTACGATTGAAAGAACTATAAAAATGAGGGTCTTACCATGCTTATTTGGATGAGACTTGTGAACAACAGTTGTAGGCCATCTCAATACCTTTCCAACGAGCTATAGAACACAACATTGGAGTGAGAAATGAAGGAGATACAGCAGTTTTAATGTGCTGGTTTTGTTTTGGCTGAGAGCAATGGAAATGGGGGAGGAAATGCTTTTGCTTTCTTGTGTTGGTGGAATAATGTGGTGGATAATGATGGGTTGTCTTGATATTTTGCTAGGTTAATAATAAACAAAGGATTTAGTGGAAGATGATCTCACCATTTGCCATGTGTTGGTGATTTGTGGTGAGATGAGATCATCCCTAGTTAACTAGATAAGTAACTAGCCATTCCTTCCTAACTATCACTTGGTTTCTTGTTTAATCAACCATCCACTTGCCTTGCCACTTGCAAAGGTATTTACAAGAGTCGTTATTCATTTCTTTGTCCGGTTATCACTCAATCTCGTTGATCGTTTGGTTAAATACCTTAATGGTTTTATTGATAAAATCTTCTTGGTATTTTTAATACCTAAATTAATTCTTCTTTATAATCCTTGAATTTAAAATCCTTCATCTTAATATTAATTCCTTAAATCCCTTAATTTCTGGTGGAAATCTCGGGGAAAAATAAAAGTGTTCATTTTCGAAATCCGACGGCTTTTACATACACTTATTTTCTTTATGGAATACTAATACGATCTTAGAATTTCCATAACAGTACTCCTATATATCGTGGTCTGATAATTTTTCTTAATCAACATTGTCAGCAAAAGTTACTATTCATCCGGGTTTCAAAAAGTCCAAATTTTTTGGGGTTATTACATGTATAGCGCGAGATGCTCGGACCAGCAGTAGTCCAAAGGACCAAGGATATAATAGATCTAATCAGAGGACGACTGGTAGTAGCCCAAGATGGGAACACGAAATATGTTGATTTGACACGAAAGGACAAGGAATAGGAAGTAGGGGACATAGTGCTGTTATAGGTATTCCCTTGGAAAGGATGGATGAGGTTCGGAAAGAAAGGGAAGCTACGCCCACGAATTGTTGGACCCTTTGAGGTATTAAGACATATTGGGAAGTTAGCATATGAGCTAGCCCTACCCCCGAACATGTAGCAAGTTCATAACGTGTTTCACGTATCAATGTTAAGGAAGTGTAATTCGGATGCCAGATAAATAGGGGCATAGGAGCGCATAGACATGCAACCAGACGTAACCTATATGGAGCAACCCGGAAGGGTTATAGATTGAAAAAAAAAGGGGGAACAAGTGCTTAGGAGAAGGGTTATCAAACTATTCAGAGTTTGATGGAAGAACCACAATGTGGGAAAATTTACTTGAGAGTTAGAAAGTGCAATGCTAAGAAAGTATCCCTATTCATTTTCTATCTGATTCCGGGACGGAATCCTTTTAAGGAGGGGAGACTGTAATAAACCCAATTTTTGGAATTTTTGAAACACTTATGAATAGTGATTTTGCTAATTATGTTGAATAAGAAAACTTTTCATACCACACTATGTAGGGGTTCTTTTATTGTTATTCTGAGATCTTATTAGTACTCTATATGGTATATAAGTGTATGTAAAGATCGTCAAAATCCAAATTCGAATACTTTGATTTTTCCCGAAAATCCACCAGATACCGAAAGAATTGAGTATAAGGTAACAGGATAAAAGGGATTTAAATTCAAGGATTATAAGAGGGGATTATAAAAAGGAATATAATGTATTGAAAAAGGTTAAGGGAACCCAAGTAATAAGATCCCGGGTATGATCCCTCAAACGATAAACGAGAACGAAAGTTAAGCGAACCGTATAACAGATCATCGATCATTAGCCAAGTAATTAGGAGTTAATTAAAGAGGTTAATGATGATGATGTCATCACACCAACAAGAAGAAGATAATTGTGGGAAGATGACATAAGTGGATGATATAAGCATGACCAAATGAGAAGGTATTGTTGGTTAATCTCAAGCCACACAAATTTTACCATGGTAAAAGGTTAATTAACAACAAAAATAAAGCAACCAAGACAAAAAAAATCAAAAACACAAAACACAAGTTGACTTTCACTTTCAAGAACATCAAGCTCTCGGCTTTCCTTCATTTTCAAGGAGAAAAAAAAATCAAAATCCAAGATCCAAGCATTGTTAAATCATGAGGTAATTATCCAAGGTTCCTTATACATAGATATAGCTATCCCATGAATCTAAGCTTCAATTTCCTTCACAATCTCTTCCAATAATTCAAGGAAGAAGATGGTGAATAGTAATTTTCAAAAAATAACTTTAGTTTTCTTGAATTTTTATGAAAGTTTAAGGTTATACAAGCAAGGATCAAGGTTCTTTTAGGCATTCAAAGCTCTTGTGTTGTGTTAAGAAGCTTCAAGAAGGTATAAACTCCAAACCTTAGCTTTAGTTTTGAGTAATTAGGAATGGTTATGATTGATATAGTATATTAGAAGCATAATGCTTGTTTGTTTAAAGTTTGGTTGAGTTTGTAGAGATTTTGATGGTTGAATCTTGGTTATTAATTAATGAACCTTAGTATGGTTAGTAGCTTTTGTTGTGATTGAATAAGTTGGATAAAACATGAAGTAATGGACTGATGTGGTGAGGTTTGGAGGGATTTTGGTTGTAATGTTGATTGTGGGTTGAATTGTGGATTGATTGGAGTGGTATAAACTTTGGTAATCGCGTAAACATAGCCGTCGTAATGTCCGATTTACTTTAGACTGTTTTGTTCTTAACATCAGGACCCGATAACTAACTGTTAGGTTTTGACCATTGCCATGATTATATAGTTCATGTTATGAGCTTCGTTTTGATATGTGGTTCGTATGAATCCGATGTACGGTCTAGGAGAAACGACCGTTTTAAGTAACGGCGTTTCACGATCGAACCATTACCCCTCGCCTTACTTTGAAACCTTGGTTAAGGACTTTAAATGACTAATTGGGGTATAAAGCATTTATGTGAAGTGTATTAGGCAGTTGGTAAGGTGCTCACGAAAGAATCGCCTTAAAACTCTTAATGGTTAATTTATTAAAAATGGTGGAGCCGAGGGTACACGGGCGACTTAAGTGAATCGTTAAGCGCTAAAAAAAACGTTAGGGTTCAATTGGTTAAAGTCTAGTTTCTTAAGCGACCGGGGTTTAATTCCGACTTATATTGTTGTTCATAGGTTATCGGACCCACTCTAAGCTTAAGTCTATCCGGGAGCACTCAGGCAAGTTTTCTACCCGTTATACTGTTGTTGTGAAGTAAATATATGTATATGCATTATCTTGTGATAAGTGCATGATTCTTATTAGCAAATTTTGCGATATATTGGAGCATGCTGATATGGTATATATGCATGTCTGTTTCGTAATCTTGATATATATTATTGATTCAATTGCTTATAAGTTGCATAATACCTATGCTAGAGATAAGCAGTACTTGCGTATACCCTTAGTATAGGGGACCCAAAGGTGAACATTTTCTAAAACCGGGAGTCGATGTTCTCGAGTATATTATATATATATATATATATATATATATATTTATATATATATTGATATAGCTTTCAAAACTATTAATCGAATAAGGTTTATTCGATAACTTTATTTTATTTAATGAATATTACTTTGAATATTCATTCGAGGACTTATGACTCAGTTTATATTATTTAATGAATATTACTTGAATATTCATTCGAGAACTTATGACTCAGTTTATATTATTTAATGAATATTATTGGAATATTCATTTGAGGACTTATGACTCCGATTATTTACTAAATAATATTCTTTATTTTATTAAAGAATAATGTTTCGATAATCAAACTTATTTTTGATTATTCAAACAAAGATAGTACTTTCGTATAAGTATATCTTTGGTTATTTATTATTCATTTCAAGTATAAGTTTTAAAAATCTTACTTCAATTGTTTTTATAAGGATTGTCCTTATGGGAATATTATTTAAATAATAATATTCAGATATTTTCTAATATATCGGGACTGATTTACTTTATTAAATCAGCACTACTACAAACACTCTTTAAAGTGTTTTCGAGTCTTCAAAATGATTTTTAAAAGTTAGAGCGGATCCCAAAACTCATTTTTATATTTAAGATCTTCCTTTTAAAGGGGATTTAAATACTCGCTCAAAACCTGAGGGATCCGGCTCTGTGGATTTTATATTCGCAACGAGGTTGCTGTTTTGAGAAAACAATTTGATTACTTGCCCAACGTTCGGGAAGTAAGTCCATCTAATTGAGTCGGCATAAGCGACAGGCCGGGGTACGGTCTATAAAGGTGTAAGAGGCTGGGTGACAGTCCATCCACGCGTGAGTGGCCGGGTAACGGTCTAGCGCGAGGTCCGAATGCGGCCAGGGTGATGACCGGCGAGGAATTCATCCATCTACAGTAGAAAAGGTTAGTTATTGGTATCTTTGTCTGATCAGCAAGATATCGGGTTTATGCCAAAATTCTTTTCTTTCCAAATTCATTGGATATTACAACTCTGTTCATACTTTACATGACAGAGGTTTTCAGGAAATGTATGAGAGATATATATGCATATATATATCGGGACTTAATAAAGTATCTCGTAACTTCATTTCTTTTGAATGATATTTTAAAGATTGAATATATTCAAATCTTATCTTGTAGTCTCATCTATGTGATGAACTTTTGAAACTGATTATACCTTGAACGGTGGTAGTTCAAGTAATATTCGGAAAAGATATAAGTATATTGGAGTATCTTGTAACTTCATCTTTTAAACTTATATCTAGTAAATGATTATCTTGTGCATGTCAAAGATTTTCAGAAAAACGTTGAGACAAGGTTAGATATATGAGATCACCTTGCAACGATATTTTTATACAGTTATAAACTGGAACTTTGTGTATATTATACATGTTTGAGGATTTCAAAGATTGTGAAAGTATATATGTATATATATACTGAATATTTTGCGACTTGGTCGCGTTAAGATATCAACTTGGTTCATTTCTTCTTAACCAAGACTTTCTTGAGTACTATGAGAATGCTCATATATTATAAATTATTATACATATTATTTCGGTGGGCTTGTTGCTCACCCTTGCTTTCTTCTTTCATCACACAACAACAGATAGATAAGATGAACAGGATCAAGCTCCCAATTCGCTAGCAGTTAGGAAACGTTCTGCAGTTTCCTATAGGCGTTGATGTCGTTGTAGCTGAGGTAGGAGCTACCAATAGGCTAGGCTTTCAACTTTTGTTATACCAGACTTATGTATATTTATGAATTGTAATAATGGCAAAGAATATGTAAATTATTCAGAAACCCTTTTTAAGGTGAAATGGTTTATAATTGTGGAATAAAATGACTTGTGTTATTTTGGTATTCATCTCTGAGACTATAACTTGTGGAGTGTGTGTGTATATTGTGGGCTCACAGTACGCAGTATTGATAAGGGAAATGGAACTCGTGACAACCTGGACCCCGACCCCGGATTTGGGGGTGTTACAGTATATATACTTTTAATAATCTTTGAAATCCTATGACATGTATAATATACACAGAGTTCCAGTTTATAACTGTATAAAAATATCGTTGCAAGGTGATCTCATATATCTAACCTTGTCTCCACGTTTTTCTGAAAATCTTTGACTTGCATAAGATAATCATTTACTAGATATAAGTTCAAAAGATGAAGTTACAAGATACTCCAATATACTTATATCTTTTCCGGATACTACTTGAACTACCACCGTTCAAGGTATCATCAGTTTCAAAAGTTCATCACATATATGATACTACAAGAAAAGGTTTGAATAGATTCAATCTTTGAAATATCATTCAAAAGAAATGAAGTTACGAGATACTTTATTTAGTCCCGATATATATATCCACATATATATCTCTTATACATTTCCTGGAAACCTATGTTATGTAAAGTATGAACAGAGTTTGTAACATCCAATGAATTTTGGAAAGGAAAAGAATTTTGGCATAAACCCGATATCTTGCTGATCAGGCAAAGATACTAATAAGTAACATTTTCTACTAGTAGATGGATGAATCCCCCACCGGTCATCACCCTGGCCGCATTAGGACCTTGTGCTGGACCGCCACCCGGCCTCTTACGCGTTGATGGACTGCCACCCAGCCACTTACACTTTGATAGACCGTACCCCGCCCTGTCGCTTATGCCGACTCAATTAGATGGGCTTACTTCCCGAACATTGGGCAAGTAATCAAATTATTTTCTCAAAACAGCAACCTCGTTGCGAATATAAAATACACCACAGAGCCGGATCCCTCAGATTTTGAGCGAGTATTTAAATCCCCTTCGAAAGGAGGATCTTAAATATAAAAATGAGTTTTGGGATCCGCCCTAACTTTTAAAAATCATTTTGAAGACTCGAAAACATTTTTAAGAATGTTTGGAGTAATGATGATTTAATGAAATAAATCAGTCCCGATATATTAGAAAATATCTGAATATTATTATTTAAATAATATTCCCATAAGGATAACCTTTATAAAAAAATAATTGAAGTAGAAGTTTTAAAACTCATACTTGAAATGAATAATAAATAACCAAAGGTATACTTATGCGAAAGTACGATCTTTATTTGAATAATCGAAAATAAGTTTGATTATCGAAACATTATTCTTTAATAAAATAAAGAATATTATTTAATAAATAAGCGGAGTCATAAGTCCACAAATGAATATTCAAAATAATATTCATTAAATAAAATAAACGGAGTCATAAGTCCTCGAATGAATATTCAACTAATAATATTCATTAAATAAAATAAACGGAGTCATAAGTCCTCGAATGAATATTCAACTAATATTCATTAAATAAAATAAACGGAGTCATAAGTTCTCGAATGAATATTCAACTAATAATATTCATTAAATAAAATAAACAGAGTCATAAGTCCTCGAATGAATATTCAACTAATATTTATTATTTAAAATAAAGTTATCGAATAAACCTTATTCGATTAATAGTTTTGAAAACTATATCTATATATATATAAATATATATCTATATATAATATACTCGGGAACATCGACTCCCGGTTTAGAAAATGTTCACCTTTGGGTCCCCTATACTAAGGGTATACGCAACTACTGCTTATCTCTAGCATAGGTATTATGCAACTTATAAGCTTTTGAATCAACAATTAGATATCAAGATTACAAAACAGGCATGCATATAAATATCATATCACATGCTCCAATATATCGCAAGACTTTGCTAATAATAATCATGCACTTATCACAAGATAATGCATATACATATATACATCACAACAACAGTATAACGGGTAGAAAACTTGCCTGAGTATTCCCGGTTAGACTTAAGCTTAGAGTGGGTCCGATAACCTATGAACAACAGTATAAGTCGGAATTAAACCACGGTCGCTTAAGAAACTAGACTTTAACCAATTGAACCCTAACGTTTGCTTATGGTCACTTCTACGCTTAACGAATCACATAAGTCGTTCGAGTACCCTTGGCTCCACCATTTTTAATAAATTAACCATTAAGAATTTTAAGGTGATTCTTTCGTGAGTACCCTACCAACAGCCTAATCCACTTTACATAATTGTTTCATGCTCCAATTAGTCATTTAAGTAAGGTGAGGGGTAATGGTTCGTTCGCGAAACGACGTTACTTAAAATGGTCGTTTCTCCTAAACCGTACATCGGAACCAAGTGATCCACATATCAAAATGAAGTTTACGACACGCTCTAGCTAAACATGGCAATCTTACAGATTGTTTATTGAGTTTTCTGTCCTGAACACTAAGAACAAGCAGTTGAATAAAAATGGGCATTACGACGGCTATATTTACGAGTTTTCCAAGTTTCTCACTACACCAAAAACTCACCAAACAACCCACAATCATTAACACATCAAAACCTCAACTATGTATTACTATACCAGTCCTTATTCTTCAGATTCTTCATCTCAACCAACCACAATCAAGTTTTATTAACTATAACAAGATTCATTCACCAAATCACTCCAAATCCAAATCAAACTACTAATAATCAAAGGTCATGCTTCTCATTTAGAAAACCAACCATCAAAATCACTAATAATCAAAGTAAAGGATAGGGTTTGAAGTTTATACCTTCCTTGGGAGGTGTTAAGTTGCTCGGAAGCCTTAGGGAGCCTCCTATAAGCTTGATCTTTCCAAAGAAATCAAGAACACAAAGTTAGGCTTTGAAGTTTCTAAAAGTCCGATTGAAAGAACTGTAAAAATTAGGGTCTTACCATGCTTATTTGGATGAGACTTGTTAACAAGAGTTGTAGGCCATTTCAATACCTTTCCAACGAGCTATAGAACACAACATTTGAGTGAGAAATGAAGGAGATACAGTAGTTTTAATGTTCTGGTTCTGTTTTGGCCGATAATGACATATGATCTATTGTCGTAAGAAAACTCAATCCGTGTTAAGTGACCATTTCAAATTCTTTCAAGTCTATTGCACAGACTCTCATCATAGCTTCTAGCATTATAGCTTTTTCTTCTCAATACCCATTCTTTTCCAGTTCGTAGTCATTACTATCTTCCGTACATAATATTATACTTGTTACACTTTTGCTCGTTAGTATTCTATAACCTTTTAATAATTGCGTCAACCTTAGTATCACGAACGCGTTAGATTCGGAATACCACCGCACTGATACTACTCCTTTCTAGCTGCTTCTATCTTTGAAAGCTTGATCCATCGTATAGAAATAAAAGAATTTATTGAGAGATCACTATGATCATGAACACTTGTTATATCGCATAGTTAGTACAGAAGGTGGCCAGCCTTTAGTACTTGACAAGCAATTAAACAGCATGTGGTATCCTACTAGGCTTCTATCACACAGATAGATAGTCATTCGGCAATACCTCCCCTTCTGGAAGGGTGGTTCTTCTCAGCTTATACAAAATGAAAAGAAGAGAAAAGAACGAATTGAAGAGAAATGTATATGAAAAAAATACTGCCACAAATATCTGGCTTGGAATCTACCTCTGAACTATAGAGGTTTGTCATAGGAGAACAAAACATATGTGTATATATATCAACATCAAGTATTATAGCATCGTATTTCACATGCCTAAATATTTTTGCTATTCCGTCCATCATTCTATGGACCCATGCTCTTCCTCGAGCTTATACACAATCACCTTTGAAACTCCCTCGATATCGAAAATCGAATCTGGGATCTCATTCTAGACATCATCGTTACTAGAATTCTATGCTTGCATCACAACCTTCCTCGTATAGTCATACGACCCTCTATTGGTAAGGAGGAATAAATATTCAATAGGTAAATAGTCTACTTAATTAGTCTATTCAATGATAACTTATACATCACCACGACCCGATTAGTGGTACTCAATCTCAACATTCATTACAATACAACTCTCACCGTTGTCATTGTCTCATTATTCATAGACTCATTGGAGCATTACTATGGCCCACCACTGACCTACTGTAGTCATTCGCTTTCCATGAAGTCTTAATAGCTAACCATACGAAGTCCATACATATCGTATCGAATTCTTCTAAGGAGGTAACATGATCACCGTTCATGATTCATGGAGAACACTCCTGAACTTGACATACATATGACATGAAGCAGATAAAATTGCAGAAGAGTTTCAGTGAAAGCAACGATAGCAGGTTAATACCATTCTTAATCATATGCCTTCAATAGAAGACTTAACTCAAAGGTTTGTTTAGTCCTTTTTGAAACATGGTCATGGCTTATTCTCAAGATAGGACCTTCTAAGATAGATAGCCCGCTCACGGCGATTAACATGAATTCAAATTATTTTTTTTACCAAACTACTATTATGGTTAAGTATCACACAACCATCAGAAGGAATGTCAATCTTCCATACCACAATATAACCTTCACGGCTTTAACCATCATCACTGTATTCCTCTGGCACGAGCGCCTATAATTGTCCTCTTACACTTAAAGTGTCGGCCACCTCTTTGGCCTTTCCTGATAGTAAAATTTCCTTACAATCAGTGTCATTTTAACCACCTCCAAATAAATTTTCTACCTCATTTCAAATCACTGCTTGTGTGAAAATGCTCTTCCTTAAGCTTTGGTGAGAAAAAAATATATATATCAGCATTTTTCCTAAGTTATTTCCTCTGTCTTTTAGAGGTTAACATTGTCACGACTGACTCTCGATCATACTTAGGACGTCTCTTATCTTGGGTCCTACTTGTTTTCACCAATCTTGACCTTCATTGGGTCGATCTATACTTTCTTATGGTTCAACACGTGCCCACCTGGCATTATTATAATTATGTCATATTTCCTTTATCAAAATTTCTATTCTTGAGAACTTTGAATATTACCGTTCTCCTTGTAAGACCTCTAAGGTTATCCTTGAATCATTCCTCCTGTATTCCCTAGATACAGGGCATATCAAAATACCATTTACTAATACTAGAACCATTGTTTATATACTTCTGAAAAATTTCTCCACTGATCCTTAAAGGTTGTTGTTACCTTAATCCTTTCCAATTCATACTGTCAAAACTCATACTGTCCCTATTAAGGGCGAAATGCCAACCTTTATGCATTCCCCTAGGCTTCATCTCAAGTTATCGAAGTTATATCCTTAATTCCACCTTTAAAAAGGTACTTGCATCCTTCCATGGATAAATCAAGTCATATATCCTTGATAGATTATCTTATTCAATCATTCCCACCTCGATAGTCTATACCAATTTCACAATAGCATCCTTATTCAAACTAAGGTCAACCTATATGGCCTTCAAAAGATAACAATGGTTACCCGCTTTTATTTCCTAATTTGGTAATGACAACAGGGATGTTCTGGAAGATATTAGTCGTGTTCAACGTGAACTTCTTCTTAATAATTCCTCATTTACTTTTGTTGTTTATCTTAACACTCATCTAAATGTTGGGATATCTTTCATACCTGGCGTCTCCCTTTCTGGGTATCATGCCACCGGTCTTACACTTCACATTCTTGAAGGTCACTTCCTTTATCCAATTTTCCTAATTTCTTAATTTCTTGTCTCCTCAGTCTATCCGCGTCTCATTATTTATCCTTCGAACTATCTCAAGGTTTCCTCGAATCCTCCCAACTTACAGGGGATAAAATATATGTATCTCTTATTCTTTCAACCATCAACTTTAACTCATGGTGAATCACCCTCATCCTGATGATTACATACTTTTCTATTTCTATTGCTACGAGTCTTTAGGGTTTCCTCATACCCAACTCCCTTATCATTCCTCAAACTCTATTGTCTTTATTTTCCTTTCCACTTCAGTTTCTTTTTATTTTCTTTTCTATTATAATCATTTCATGCACCCACTAATCATTAACTTCAAATATCACGTCGTTCTGGGATTCTTGTCATCAAAACGAATCTTGACAACTTTTACAACTTAGCTTCATAATTCATCATATTCCTCCGCCTTTGTTCTGGCTCTAAAGCTTTTACACTATCTCCATAACCTTGGGAATTACTTTCCCGAAAACAATTGACTGAACATTAATCAGTTTATTCTAACCTCTAGCTCCGTGCCTTTCTTGCTCTTTCACCAGCGGGTGGCCTCTCTCATAGGAAGGTAAGTGACAAAAACAGTCTTTTGCGCTTCATCAATCATTTAGAATATAAAATCAGTCCTCTATTTCCTTTGGCCAGGCTCTTGCCTCGGCTAGGTCAGCTTGTTCCTTGGAACTCTGAGAGCTTAGTGACTTAAAGGTCCTGAAAGAATTTCCCACCGCATTATTTCCTCAGGGTGGTGTTTGGGAATAAAAGTATAATTTTTGTTTAGGCAGGTCCATTAATTTCCCCATAGGAGTACCATCCCGGTTCTCCCTATCTTGCTTGACTTCTGTTTTCTCAGTATGAAATGTTTCATCCTTCTCCCATAATCAGGGTTATCTTATACGTTAAAATCCTTGTTTTCCATTTCATTATGTTATGGGTTCTTTCTTTCTTGATGGCGACCTCCCTGACTATCATATTCAGGGTTTGCCCTAAATATTATTCCTCGAACTATGGCTTTCATCTAAGATCTCGTCCTTAAGCTCTTGAATGTTTGGAACCCAAATTATGTAGGAATACCTCATTATTCCCTTATCATCTTTCTCGGTATTAATCTTTTCTCTATTTGTTGGCTCTCTGCCTTCATTCATCACTTTTTCTTGGCACAATATGATCTTTTCCAATAATTGGGGTTGTATTGCAATCTCAAACAGCTTTTCGGTACCAGCTCCAGTTACCTTCACTTCTATTTCCATTTTTTCAAAATCTCTTATCAACTCTCCCAAAGACATTTTCATCTTGAGTCTCTCCTTTATACTAAGGGCATTTAGCCACCATTTTGGCTTTCCCTGGATGATAAAGAATCTCATAATCGTAATCCTTGATTAGCTCTAACCACCTCTTCTGGCGCATGTTGAGCTCTTTTTGCGTGAAAATGCACTAGAGCACTTATGGCTTATGTAAATCTCGCACTTCTCTCCATACAAGTAGTGCCTCCAATCTTTAGGGAAAAACTATAGCCATGAGCCCAAGCTCATGGGTGGGGACATCAAATTTTACATTCCCTTAATTTTCTTGATGCGTACGCGATTACCTTGTTGTGCTGTATAAGAAGCACCCTAATTCCTTATGCGAAGCATCACTACACATCACAAAATCTCCTTTTCCATCCGGCAACGCCAAAATAGGGGTCGTCACCAATCTTTGCTTTAGTTCTTAAAAGCTCATCTCGTATTTTTTTGTCCATTCGAACTTCTCAGTCTTACGAGTAAGCCGCGTTAAAGGGGCTACTATCTTTACAAACTTGAACGAACCTCCGGTAGTGACCGGCCAATCCTATCTCTAGTAGTCGCCCTAACCATGGTTATCAATTCCTCAGTGGTCCTTTATTCATTCTTGTCAGAATCCTCCACGGGATTCTTCTCAGCAATAATCCCTTCTAGGACAACATCCTTAACCGCTACATCCTCAATATGAACATCATCCGGTCTCGTGTTAGGACGCTCTATCGAATCCACAATCAGATCTCCAATAATTAATAAAACATCATCGCGTTGTTGCTCCTCAACCTCAGGGTTCGGAGTCCCGCTACCATATACGATAATGAACTACGCTTCTATCACGATATTTATAAGGGTTCCTATAAGGGTTTTAACTGTCAGTACTACGTTAGATAGTCCGACTATGAACTTGGCAAGAGTTCTTATTATCTTAGTGAACTTATTATTTTAATGTCACATCATCTCTGAGGTTTATAACGCTTAGCTCTGATACCATTTCTGTAACACCCCCAAATCCGGGGTCGGGCATTCGGGTTGTCACGAGTTCCATTTCCCTTATCAATACTTAATCTTAACAGTCAACCAACTACTGAGTACTGTGACCCCACAATATACACACACACACCACAAGTTATAGTCTCAGAGATGAATACCAAAAATAACACAAGTCATTTTATTCCACAATTATAAACCGTTACACCTTAAAGGGTTTCTGAATAATTTACATATTCCTTGCCATTATTACAATTCATATTATACATAAGTCTGGTTCATCAATAGTTGAAAACCTAGCCTACTGGTAGCTCCTACCTCAGCTACGGCGGCATCAACGCTTCCAGAAAACTGGGGAACGTTTCCTAACCGCTTGCGAATTGAAAGCTTGGTCATGTTCATCTTTTCTATCTGTTGTTATGTGATGAAAGAAGAAAGCAAGGGTGAGCAACAAGCCCACCAAAATAATATATATAATAATTAACAATATATGAGCATTCTCATAGTATTCATCAAAGTCTTGGTCAAGAAGAAATGAACCAAGTTGATATCTTAACGCGACCAAGTCGCAAAATATTTAGTATATAAGTATATATACTTTTCATAATCTTTGAAATCCTCATGTATAATATACACAGAGTTCCAGTTTATAACTGTATAAAAATATCGTTGCAAGGTGATCTCATATATCTAACCTTGTCTCAACGTTTTTCTGAAAATCTTTGACATGCATAAGATAATCATTTACTAGCTATAAGTTCAAAAGATGAAGTTACAAGATACTCCAATATACTTATATCTTTTCCGGATACTACTTGAACTACCAGCGTTCAAGGTATCATCAGTTTCAAAAGTTCATCACATAGATGAGACTACAAGAAAAGGTTTGAATAGATTCAATCTTTGAAATATCATTCAAAAGAAATGAAGTTACGAGATACTTTATTTAGTCCCGATATATATATACACATATATATCTCTTATACATTTCCTGGAAACCTCTGTTATGTAAAGTATGAACAGAGTTTGTAACTTCCAATGAATTTTGGAAAGGAAAAGAATTTTGGCATAAACCCGATATCTTGTTGATCAGGGAAAGATACCAATAAATAACCTTTTCTACTAGTAGATGGATGAATCCCTCACCGGTCATCACCCTGGCCGCATTCGGACCTTGTGATGGACTGCCACCCGGCCTCTTACGCGTTGATGGACTGCCACCCAGCCACTTACACTTTGATAGACCGTACCCCGGCCTGTCGCTTATGTCGACTCAATTAGATGGGCATACTTCCCGAACATTGGGAAAGTAATCAAATTGTTTTCTCAAAACAGCAACCTCGTTGCGAATGTAAAATACACCACAGAGCCGGATCCCTCAGATTTTGAGCGAGTATTTAAATCCCCTTCGAAAGGAGGATCTTAAATATAAAAATGAGTTTTGGGATCCGCCCTAACTTTTAAAAATTATTTTGAAGACTCGAAAATATTTTTAAGAATGTTTGGAGTAATGCTGATTTAATGAAATAAATCAGTCCCGATATATTAGAAAATATCTGAATATTATTATTTAAATAATATTCCCATAAGGATAACCTTTATAAAAAAATAATTGAAGTAGAAGTTTTAAAACTCATACTTGAAATGAATAATAAATAACCAAAGGTATACTTATGCGAAAGTACGATCTTTATTTGAATAATCGAAAATAAGTTTGATTATCGAAACATTATTCTTTAATAAAATAAAGAATATTATTTAATAAATAAGCGGAGTTATAAATCCACAAATGAATATTTAAAATAATATTCATTAAATAAAATAAACGGAGTCATAAGTCCTCGAATGAATATTCAACTAATAATATTCATTAAATAAAAAAATGGAGTCATAAGTCCTCGAATGAATATTCAACTAATATTCATTAAATAAAATAAACGGAGTCAGAAGTCCTCGAATGAATATTCAACTAATAATATTCATTAAATAAAATAAATAGAGTCATAAGTCCTCGAATGAATATTCAACTAATATTCATTATTTAAAATAAAGTTATCGAATAAACCTTATTCGATTAATAGTTTTGAAAACTATATCTATATCTATATAAATATATATATAATATACTCGGGAACATCGACTCCCGGTTTAGAAAATGTTCACCTTTGGGTCCCCTATACTAAGGGTATACGCAACTACTGCTTATCTCTAGCATAGGTATTATACAACTTATAAGCTTTTGAATCAACAATTAGATATCAAGATTACAAAACAGGCATGCATATAAATATCATATCACATGCTCCAATATATCGCAAGACTTTGCTAATAATAATCATGCACTTATCACAAGATAATGCATATACATATATACATCACAACAACAGTATAACGGGTAAAAAACTTGCCTGAGTGTTCCCGATTAGACTTAAGCTTAGAGTGGGTCCGATAACCTATGAACAACAACATAAGTCGGAATTAAACCACGGTCGCTTAAGAAACTAGACTTTAACCAATTGAACCCTAACGTTTGCTTATGGTCACTTCTACGCTTAACGAATCACATAAGTCGTTCTAGTACCCTTGGCTCCACCATTTTTAATAAATTAACCATTAAGAATTTTAAGGCGATTCTTTCGCAAGTACCCTACCAACTGCCTAATCCACTTTACATAATTGTTTCATACTCCAATTAGTCATTTAAGGGCCTTAACCAAGGTTTCAAATTAAGGCGAGGGTAATGGTTTGTTCGCAAAATGACGTTACTTAAAACGGTCGTTTCTCCTAAACCGTATATCAGAACCAAGTGATCCACATATAGAAATGAAGCCTACGGCACGCTCTAGCTAAACATGGCAATGTTACAGATTTTTTATTGAGTTTTCTGTCCTGAACACTAAGAACAAGCAGTTGAATAAAAATGGGCATTACGACGGCTATATTTACGAGTTTTCCAAGTTTCTCACTGCACCAAAACCTCACCAAACAACCCACAATCATTAACACATCAAAACCTCAACTAAATAATACTATACCAGTCCTTATTCTTTAGATTATTCATCTCAACCAACCACAATCAAGTTTTATTAACTATAACAAGATTCATTCATCAAATCACTCCAAATCCAAATCAAACTACTAATAATCAAAGGTCATGCTTCTCATTTAGAAAACCAACCATCAAAATCACTAATAATCAAAGTAAAGGATAGGGTTTGAAGTTTATACCTTCCTTGGGAGGTGTTAAGTTGCTAGGAAGCCTTAGGGAGCCTCCTACAAGCTTGATCTTTCCAAAGAAATCAAGAACACAAAGTTAGGCTTTGAAGTTTCTAAAAGTCCGATTGAAATAACTGTAAAAATGAGGTTCTTACCATGCTTATTTAGATGAGACTTGTGAACAAGAGTTGTCGGCTATCTCAATACCTTTCCAACGAGCTATAGAACACAACATTTGAGTGAGAAATGAAGGAGATACAGCAGTTTTAATGTGCTAGTTCTGTTTTGGCCGAGAGCAATGGAAATGGGGGAGGAAGATGAGAGCTTGTGATGACTTGAACTTGTGGTGGAAATGAAATGATTTTAGGATATTTACTTGACTAGTTGTTTTATTTAAATTAGTGGAAAGTGACATAAGCATGGTGATGTCATCAAGCTTACATAATCCTTGCCACTTGTCTCATCCTTATGGTGGAAGCATCTTTTTAAGCTTAACCCTTATATTAAGATGTTAACTAAGTGCATTAATCTTGCACTAATTGACCCTCCTCCTTGCCTCTTGCATTACTTAGTCGTTTAATTATTTTACGACTCATTTATTGTTCATTCTCGTTGATCGTTTGAGGGATCATATCTGGGATCTCATTACTTGGGTTCCCCTAAACCTTTCTCAATATTTCATATTCCTTTTATGGTCCTCTCTTATAATCCTTGAATTTAAATCCTTTTAATCATGTTACCTTATACTCAATTCTTTCGGTATCTGGTGGATTTTCGGGAAAAATCAAAGTGTTCGAATTTGGATTCTGACGATCTTTACATACACTTATATACCATATGGAGTACTAATAAGATCTCAGAATATCAATAAAAGAACTCCTACATAGTGTGGCATGAAAAGTTTTCTTAATCAGCATAATCAGCAAAATCATTATTCATCAGTGTTTCAAAGATTCCAAAAATTGGGGTTATTACAGCTACTTCCTATCATCCGCAAACTAATGGTCAAGCTGAAGTGTCCAATAGAGAGATCAAGCGCATTCTAGAGAAAGTTGTTTGTCCGTCAAGGAAATATTGGTCTTTGAAGCTCGATGAAGCTGTTTGGGCTTATAGAACAATATACAAGACTCCACTTAGGATGTCCCCGTTTCAACTTATCTATGGTAAGGGATGTCATTTACCTGCGGAGCTTGAGCATAAGGCTTATTGGGCACCGAAAAAGTTAAACCTTGATCTAGATGCAGCTGCAAAGAAGCGAATGCTTCAGTTAAGTGAACTTGATGAATTTCAACTTCAAGCGTACGAGAACAACAAAATATACAAGGAAAAAGTAAAAAGGTGGCACGATAGGAATCTATCTCCTAAGTCATTCGTGTCGGGGCAACAAGTTCTTCTATTCAAGTCTCGTCTCCAACTTTTTCCTGGAAAGTTGAAATCAAGGTGGTCTGGACCATTTATCATCAAAATTGTGTTTCCACATGGAGCGGTAGAGATTTTTTAAAAAGATCCGGGCCAAGCATTCAAAGTAAATGGTCAGAGATTGAAGCACTATTATGGGGATACGGAAAACCAGGAAGTGTTTAGTGCCATTTTATTGTCAACTTGATCGCACTACTCTACGTCAAGCTAATGACGTAAAAGAAGCGCTTTTTGCGAGGCAACCCAAGATATGATACCATAGGACACTTTAGAATTTAGTACTCTATCCAAAAACCCAAAAAAAATCAGAAAAGTGAGGGCGGGAAAATTTTTTTCCAGGAACCTTGCAGGCGCCCGCCTGCTGGTTCCAGGCGCCTACCTGCTGGTTCCAGGAGACCGACTGCGGACTTGGACCGAGAAAAATCAGTTTCAGCCTATAAAAAAAACAAAACACAAAAAACACAAAAATAAAACCACAGCACCACAAACCCCATTAACCCACGATTTCCTTCTACAAATCAACCACAAACCCCACTCCTAATTTAATTATAACCCTAATCTTACCATATATATACACAACCTCTCCATACACATCCATTATACTTTCAACTTACAACTCTCTCCTACACACAAAATACAACTCTACAACTCTTATTCTCAGTTTCAATGGCCCCAAAGAGATCTCGAACTGTAGATAGCAGCAGCACCATTCCGACTGCTGATTCTTCAAGGAGTACTGATGTGAGGCCCCGATTGGTGGATAGGGCTGCTGAGGAGGAGTATGCTAGGCATCTGATTAAGCCGATTATGAAGGAGAGGGGGTTTTTGCCATCGGGGGGGATGGTGAGTTATTGCTGATGATTGCAGAGAAGGGTTGGATTGCTTTTTGAGGGTAACCTGAGGCGGTCCCGATGAGTGTTGTTCGCGAGTTCTATGTAAACGCCAAGGCCGACAAGAATGGGTTTTCTGTTATTCGTGGGCTTACTGTTGATTATCAGCCTGCGGCGATTCATTATGTTACTGGGCAGCGATAAAGGAAGCCCTAGGAGGAGAATTGGAATGAAAAGGCCCTTGAGGATTTTGACTCGGATTTGATTATTGCTACTCTCTGTCAGCCGGGCACGGTATGGAAGTTTAAGAGGGGATCCAACGAGTATCGTTCTTCTCTGGCTGTTGCGATGAACAGGTATGCCCGTGCATAGAATGCCTTTATTTGTGCTAATATTTTTCCTTCTTCGCATGCACATGAGGTTACAGTTGAGAGAGCCAGGTTGTTATGTGGGATTTTAAATGAGGAGTATTATATGGACCTTGGTGAGTTCATCTACCAAGGGATTTTGAAGTTTTTGAGGGGGGGTCGCAATACAATATCCCTTATGCCTCTATTGCCACGAAGTTGTATAAGGCAGTTGGAGTCCATTGGCCTTCTTACGAGCAGCTGCAGATGTCGGCCGCTTCTATTGATTCATCGACGCTGAATGCGATGCAGGAGTGGACGGGTGGAGAGCCCGAGGAGCATGGTTTGGGATATCATCTCCCAGGAGGAGATCCAGCAGCTGGTGCTACGATGGCTAGGCCTAGTCAGGTTCATGGTGAGGTAGGTTCTTCTAGAGCCCAGGGAGGAGATGATTCAGGATTGGCTGATGTCCAGTACAGGAGGCTTTCTAGGAGGATGGATGCGATGTATGAGTCACGGAGTAGGTTTGCGCAGGAGCTCACCCTAGTGCTTGGGACTGCTTTCAGAGGCCTTGGAGCAGACATCTAGTAACCCGTTTTTGGTGAGGACTCTGCTTATCCACCTCCTGACACTCCACCCTCTGAGGATGATGATGATGATTCTTCTGAGTAGATATACCCTGTGTTCCTTTCTATTACCTTCACTGGGGATAGTGAAGATTTTAAGTTTGGTGGTGGTAGTTAAGGAACATATTTGTGTGTGTGTCATGTAGTTGCATATTCATGATAGTTAGTTCATATAGTTGTATATTTTTTGCCATATAGTTTTTTTATTTATTTTATAGTTTTATCATGTCATTTAGCTTATGCATATACCATGATCCCTTTGTGTTGTTTTACCGATTGATATGTGATATTGATGCGAGTGTAGTGATAGCGTTAGAGTGATGTTGAATCTTGTTAGGTTGGCATGTATGCTAGAAATACTTGTAATTTCACTAAGTCTTAAAGTATGCTTAAGGACTAGATTGTTGTCATGGTTTGATGGTTTTTAATGTTAATCTATTGCTTATGCTTAGAATGTATGATAGGCTCTTAATGATAAAAGGCATGAAAAGATAAAATTAGAGTAAAAATTGGAATTCATTGCTAGTTGTGGCTATGCGTCAAATGGCTAGTAGCCGGCTCGTATTGTATGCGAGTAGTCTAGGTTGAGCAAGATGGAGCGAAACGCACTTGCTCAGAAATTGAAAAAAAAAAGAAGAAAAGAAAAATAAGAAAAAAAAAAGAAAAAAAAATTATGGTTTAATACATAATTGATCACTAGTGAGCTCTTTGGTATTCGAGTTATTAAGTTCTTAGGGGACTTTATCCCTAGTGACATAAGGCTTTTATAGTCCGGGATCTGCTAACCTAACGCTCGCTAAATATATACCATTGCATAAGTCTTTTGTGACCTCACTCATTGTACGATCAAATAAGCATTTGTTTATTGTGTTGAATAAAAGTGTGATTCCGTAATAAGCTCGAGTGATCTTGAAGTGTAATAAGTCATTTTATGTCTAGAATATATTCTTCGTATAATCTTGTGATTGCCTTGAGGATAATTGAGTTATGATAATGATCTAGTTTCGAAGCATATCTGTTAAGCATTCACACACACCACATTTCTAGTTGTATGATAGCGTGCGTAATTTGATTGATCTTTAGTCGCCTAATTGCATTTGTTGAGAAGTCATGTGTTGGTTGGTTTAGTCATCGCGATGGGGATCGCTGCATTCATGTAGTTTGCATTCATGCATGTTTTTATTTTGTTTTGAGTCTGTGACGCTTGAGGACAAACATCGATTTAAGTTTGGGGGTGTGATAAGTGGTATTTTATACCACTTAGAACGTCTTATAATGACTTGAATTGATGTCTTGAAATCAAGTATTTTGTGTATTTGATGCATTTTTCTAGTGTTTTTGCATTTCAGGGTATAACTTGCTTAGCTAGGGAGATTTCATCATAATAAACCTAGGGAAGTACTTGGAATCAGTGGCGGGGAGTCGTGCGAAGAAATCAGCAAAATCCGAAGCAAAAAGTGGAATTTTCCAGAAAGCATGTAGGCGCCCGCCTGGAAGAGCAGGCGACCGTCTGGGGTGCAGGAGCCCGCGTGGGATTGGAGGCGGCAGCCTGGGGTCGGAATTTCAGATTCTGGATTTTCTATTTTGAGTTCTATTGGGCTTCTGAGACTGCTGTTTCTTGTGGACTCTTATATAAGTAATCTTGGGAGACGTTTTCACAAACAAGCAAGGAGCAAGTAACAAGGAGAGAAGATTAAGAAGACCATTTTAGCACACAACAACGAAGAAGAGGAAGTATATGTTATCTTGTGATTCTTTTAATTTGTTATAACAGTGGATGCTAGTTTTCTTTACTTTGAACCTTAATACTCTTGTGACGTACTCTGTTTTTATTAAGTATTTTTGTTAGTTTAAATCGTTGTGTTAATATCATGTTTTCATATGAACCCATGGTGACAATGAGTTCTATTATGGGCTAATTGTGATCATGGGATCGTAGCGAACTTACTATGGATTTCTTTAGTTAATTGTTTAATACCTTGGTATGTGATGATTGTATGATATCTAGCATAGGTTGTACTTATTGGTCTTATGTGCGCCGCGAACATATAAGGTAGCCTGTTAATCTCTTGTGAAGTGACAGTGAATCTTGAGATTTAGAACTTGCCATGCTAGCATAGGTTCATGTATTGTATGCATGATTAGTGGGTAACTCTAACCGTTTTACTTGCCCTGTGTAATCATAATGAATAACTTACGCTTGAATCGTTATGTTGTCAAATTCTGTAGACTATAAGGTCTCAACATAATTGATGCATATTCAACTTCTATCTTAATTGTGGATGCTTGATAGAATGGTACTTGTGCAATGAAAGTTGGCTTTAATCAGTTTCGTGTTGTTCGATTAATATCATCACCGTTACATGCTAAGGGTAATAACAATAACTATTGAATGAAGTAGTAATGAAGTTATGATCTCATGTGTGTTTAATATTGTTAATTCAAGTGTTAATTTAAGTGTTTAATTCTCATAGTTAATAATTAGTTAATCAACCTTAAGTGTTATTGTCTTGACATTGAAGAGTAATCATATATTGGTGAGTAAGTGTTAATTAAATATAATTAATCAGAGTCGCTGTGGGAACGAACTAGAAATCATTCTATATTACTTGAGAACGCGTATACTTGCGTGAATTATTAGCACATGCTTTGTGCTTAACAGGAGTTAGTCTGCAAAATAAATTTTAATTCTTCTCGATAAACTATTTTCTAGAAAATCGAGCACTTCTACAAAGAGATCTACTCGTTAGCTTTTTGATATTAAAATTTTTTATGAGCATGTTCTCCCCGAAGTCATTTAGATTTTACGGATCAATGTATTTACAATTTGGTTTTACTCACTGATATGAGATTAAAATTATTGGATTTTGGTTGTTAATATCAAATTCATTTTTTATTTTTCTGGACGAAAAGTAATATGTTTATTGTATTATATAAATAGTGTAACAACTAAATATACATCAAATTTATTGCATAAAAACTGATGTCTAAAATAATACAAATAATTTTTTGGTGCATAAAACCTGATTTCCATCAAATAAATGGAAATTAGGCAAAAGTGATGTCTAAGAGAAAATTTAAAATTAGTTTTTTATGTAATAACTGATGTTTATAAGTTTTTTAGACATCAGTACATAGTGATGTCTAATATGACAATAGACATCACTTTATTTGCTAGAAAATTAATGTCTAAGAGCTAAATAGACATCAGTTGTAGGAAATTATTCAATGTCGTACATCATGTTATACATCACTTTTAAATATTTATTTTCAAAAAAAGAAATGATGTGTATGTGAATAATCTATAATATAATGCAAGCAATTTCTTCATAAATTGATTATATCTAACATATTTTATAAAAAATGGTAGCATAGACATCCTAATTTAACTTATAATGGATATGTATTTATTTAAGTACAAACATCTATATATGGCCGATGTCTTGGATAGACATGAGCGACATAGACATCGATTAGTAAACAACATCAATGTCGGCCATAAATCGATGACTATTGACCCTTTGCAATTATATATACTCTCCATTTCATAATAATGCATAATAATTTAATAATCCAAATTTGTATATGTCAAGCATGCATGTTCTACACAAAGAATTGAGTGCAAAAAAGTCTAAAATGAAAATGAGGCTTAATATTCTCATTTAATAACAAATAATAAAAAAATATTTATTAATACACCACTACTCATCACATTATACAAGATATATTAATAAAATATATCTTTGTGTTATGGATAAAAACTTAAGGTATATTAATTGTTGTATTTACTATTAGGGTTCGTGAGCTTCGAGGCTCGGTTTGATTGCTCTTGTATTTCGTGACTCGATCTGCCTTAACAAGATGCCTACGTACCTTGTTGATTGCCAAGGATGAAGTCAAAAAACGTATTTCTGATTTGTGGGGTGAGGCCCCTTATATAGATGTTGGGAGTCTGTAAAGTATAATGTAATGTAACATGTAATCGAGGATTTATAACTCAACATGAAAACATAAATAGATAAACAATATTAAATTGTGAAACACAGGAACCCTACAGATGAAGACAGGATAAACACAAAGAACCAAATGATGTGATTGACTCATTAAGTCCTCCAACAGATCATGGGAAGAAGTTCATTGTCATGTTCAAGCAGCCATGAAGAATAAGATATCAAGGGACTTTAAGCATCAGTTGCATGTATTGATTTCAAGTGTTATAGATCAAGGGTTCAGTGAGAGAAGTAATGGATAAACATCAGTCTGTATCAACTCAGAAACACTAGGATACTCTCAATGCTGGTTGTTTGTGAACCAGACCAGTGCACTAAACATCAGTATTCAAGAAAGTATTTTGATTCAATTACAGAAGAAAAATAATTGATACATTGAAGAATGGTTTGACAAAGAGCTAAAATACTCTAAGTCATGACAGCTCTCTCTATCTAGTCGCCATAGGAGTACTTGTCACCACAGAGTTGTTATCAGAGAAATGCACAAGACAACTGTCGCCATAGAGCTATCGCCACAGAGCTATCACCACAGAGTTATGCACAAGACAACTCTATCGTCATAGAGCTGTCGCCACAGAGCTGTCACCACAGAGTTATGTACAACTCTATCGCCATAGAGCTGTTACCACAGAGATGTCACCACAGAGCAGTCACCACAGAGAAGGCACAGAGGATGTTGTCGCCACAGAGCTGTCGCCATAGATGTGTTGTTCACTGATTTGAAGTGTAGCAAATTTAATGAAATGAGTGGACAAGAATTGGCCACCTGTCCATTGAATTTGAAAAGTCTACAGAAGTAAATTGAATGAATTTTCATTCAGTTAGTTATCTTCTTCAGCAAACACAGAAAGTTTACGAGAGCTCCATTAAAGCTTCACATTTATTATCTTTGTAAACATACTGTTATGCTGCTGAATTTATTGTAGCTAATCAATACATTGATTAGATTATAGCAACCTCAAGGTTTATATTAATAAAACAATATATTTCTCGAATTGTTTTGTGTTGTTTTTGATTCCGTACTTTTAACGAAGAACTTGAAACAAATCAAAAAATATTATAGGTATCGTATTCAACCCTCCTTCTACGATACTTTGAGGGCTAACAATTGGTATCAGAGCTTGTTGATTGACATACAAATCATGATCCGGAAAAAGAAACAAGTTCTTGGAAATTACTTGAATTTTTTAATTTTCAAAAATTGTCATTTCTTGAAATTTTTGAACTTTAAATAATTTAATTCCGCCAAGATGATGAACAACCAAAGAATTGGAAGTATAAAGGTTCCCCCATTCGATAGAGATAATTATAACCTATGGAAGAAAAAGATGATGTTGTTTATGAAAGCTTAGAATCCACTTTACATTGGGATATTACTTAATGGACCTTATGTTAGTGTTTGTGCCCTAGAGACAACACTATGATGTTTTAGTTTAAGACATTAGGATTATTAATGTTTATGTTCTATCGATTATTCTATTTATAATTTATTAATTCTTAATTTACTACGATATAAATGTTAGATTAATAAATGTCCTTGGAATATGATATGCAATTCTATATCTCTAAGTACGTGACTTAGAAATGAGATTATGAGAATAGTATCAATATTCCTAAAGGTCCCTAGTCGAGTATTATTATTAAGGGACAATAATAATGCATTAAGACTGGTGTGTTTGTTGACTGATGATCACATCTCATTGATCATTGGTATAGTGATAATAAAGTCAAAAACACAGGCAGATGTATATGTACATGGTGCTGGACAGACCCAATGAGATTCTATATGTCTGTTTTGTCATAAGTAATTCTCACAGTGATAATGATGTAATGGTCCTTAGACCTGAAGTCATTATATTTCTATACGAGAATTAATGTACATTGATTCCATTAAAAGTTATCCTTGACCGGGTAATGATAAAAGTGGACATTGGGTATATTATGAATCGTATGAGAAATATGAATGATCTAGATGGGATTTAACACTCCTATTTTAGGAGTGATATTATTGGCCTCTTGTGTGAGCTAGACTATGAAATGCGCGGCCACGCTCAAATGTTGATTTGATATGATAGTCTACTCATTGATCAAGGAAACTTGGATTAAACTATGATGAGGATGACACATTACATGCCTCTAGTTTAATGTATAATATTTGGTTAAAGGGATTATATTACATTGTACATTATTCACAAAAGGTTTAATCGATAACAGATTTAATTATTATTACTTGGGTAGCAATGATGTATTACTAGATGTCGCTCATTGTTTACGATTTTAAATTAGATTTAAAATTCGTTGCCAACCTAATAATAACCTATAGGGTCACACACAAAGAATGCTTGTAAGATTATTTAATTTAAATTGGATTTAAATTAAATTAAAGTAATTCGAATTATTTATAATATTAATTAAGTATGACTTAATTAATTAGATAAATATTTATATTCGAATTTACTAATATTAATTATGAAATTTATTTGTTAAATAATTAAGTGAGACTTAATTATAATACAAATAGGATTTTCGAATTAATAATAACTCCTAATTAGTTAAGAGTTATAATTCGTTTTTCTACTCTCTATATAATATCTCTTGTGTGGCTGATTTTTATGATGAAAAAGACTTTTACTAAAACCCTAGCCACCAAGAGAGAAGATGGAGAGAGCAAGAAGAAATGAGTTTGTACTAGTACACATCCAATCCTTGAGTTCAAGCATTCGTGTGGATACCGATAGAGCGTAGATCGCGAGAGCGGGATGCGTGGTGATTGAACAAGTTTTGGATATCCATTAGTCAACCAATTGGTAAAGCTTCTTAAGGTAAACAATCTGATCTACGAATTAAATATATGTTTTTCACATGGATCCTGCGGCGGGTTTCGAAAATTAGGTTTTTTTACGTTTTTAATTACTGTTTCCGTTGCGTGTATGTGCTCGAAACCCTTCAATGGCATCAGAGCTACTTGCAAAAAGTGTTTAATTCGTTTATGTGTTTACTGGTTTATGATGATAACGTGTATACAATATCCCATGACTGTTATGTATGCGATTTTGTATATTTTACATGTTGTTATGTTTATATATGCGTATGTATATATCTGTTTTTGAATATATGATATTCATGAGAGTTGTATAATCATATGATGATTATAAAATCTGTATATATACTGATATATACATGTTTTATGTTTGTTCTTATTATAAGAATCGTATTTGATACGATTCTGAATCGGATGCAGCAGATTTGCTGAAATCTAGGTCTGGTGTCTGATTTTGGCGAACGAATATGCTATTTCATATGGAATCAAGCGTATGAACAAAACATATAGCTAAAGCTATCATCGACTGATCTGTAAGACGTTTGACATCGTTTAAACCCTATAATCTGCGATTTAATGTTATCAGATTTAATTTTGAATTTTCTGATTTTTGCTATATTTGGTTTTTATGATTAGATCATGATGGGTATGATATGTTAAGATCATATTATGTGTTTTAACATGTTCTTATATGTTAATTGCACATGGTGGATGGTTATGTTAATGGTTTTGTTTTTTTAAATACGGCTTGCATGTCGTTAGATCTTGTAATTATTAAATCTCGAATGTAACTCGAGTTCTTATTGTAAGTACATTATGATTAGTTTTTATTTTTCATTCGTGTAATGTACATGAAGATTTGAAGATCAAGGAAGGGTAATCTCATATGGAGGCCATCCAAGGAAGCAATACAAGAAAGAAGACATGTAATAGTTGGCCTATATTTTTTTTTCACCTTAGATTGACCTAGATCTTTGTCATTAGCTTGATGAATATCACATAGGATAAAGCCATAACCAGCCACGTTTATTTATTGTACTTTACATATATATGAGCATATGATGAATGTATGTATAGAGTAGTTTATAAAGATGCATACTTAATTAGATTGAGGATGTATGTATTAGATAAGACACCCATGCCTTGCTTTCTAAACAAGATAAAATCTGTAACGACTCAAGATTTTAAAATGAACAAACGATTATGAGATTCTCGTGTTTATGAAACACGGAATAAAATAAAAAATTTCTTTATTTCTGACATGGGGCAATTTTGTCAAAAGCGAGTTCTTTGAACTTGTAAGGTTGTGGGTTTTAAGCGAGACCGTTGTGACTTCCTCACTACCTGGAAATCAAACTATTGAAGAATATTGATTTGAAGTATTTTATCAAGGAAAAAATTGGGAATCTCTTTATGATGGGATCATGATCGTTTTAAAATTAACAAAACCCTAAAGTTAATATTAAGTTGATCAGATGCCTTCCAATGAGTCCAATGCGTTAACCCCTAGATCGACCAGGAGTGGGTTCGCCAAAGCGAAGTACTCCTATCTATCGTGGGAGATGTGTTGAAGTATATTGATACTTTTTGACTATTGGGTTTGACTTAACTAAGTTATCATAATAGGATTGTGAACTTAGAGGCATAGAGTTTGGCGAGATTTATTAGATAAATATGAACAAATGTTGTTCTACCAAGCTATCCAAGAGTTATATTGTTGATATAATTGACAAATATTGTCTACCTAAATAATCATGTTTTAGGAGAAAAGCCAAAGCTGACCTAACGCATGGTGAAATATGGATCTTGGTTCAGTAAAAATGATATAGAAGACGTTCTTTCCGAATTAATAGTTAGGGCTATTGATTTGATAAAAATAATGGGAGATATATATTATGAATATATATATATGAATAATCACTTGAACATAATTTAATGATCATCTGTAGACTAAGTCATTTTATGTACTTTAATATTGTAGATATCAAATGAGAAATAATATAAATAACTTCTTTATGTAATACTCCTTGAGAAGGACAAGCTGACATGAAATAATTTCCTCAATTGACATGGGAACGTGAGGATTGTCCTCAGGTTCAAGGATGTCACTCAAACCCCTCCCTTATTTCTTCTAGCTGAGAATGAAACATGTGCTGAACAAAATGCTTACCGGAAGCAAATTGATTATGCAACTGATGTTTCATGTCTCATGCTTGTAATTATGAGTGCTAAGCTTTAGAAGTAACAAGAACATAATGATGCTTATGATATGATTGAGCACCTTCAAAGGATGTTTGAAGGATAGGCTCGTCAGAAAGATTTGACAATAATAAGGCACCATACTTTGCATTAATGGGAGAATGATATCCGGTTGGACCACATGTTCTAAAGATGATAGGTGTATGTACCTTGATATTTTGGGTTTCAAGATTAGTCTAGAGACTCAGCTTGATTTGATCAAACAATCTTTGAACAACTTCTATTCTTAGTTTGTTAAGAACAAAAGAAATGAGATAGACTGAACACTCACTGAGTTGTTAAGCATGTTTAGAACTGCTGAAAATAACACGGTAAAGGCATGAATTATGTTCATATTGATGATGTACACATGGAATGCAAATGGGAAAGGAAAGTGGATAGGAAAGGTGAAGATTTGATCTTATTCGGTGTCAAACCAAGGTCCAATCCCAAAGGGCTTTTGAAGCATGATAGTGGTGTTGCTAAAGGAGATGATTGTCATTTCTGTGGAAATAACTGGATGATTGGAAGTTAAATTGTTGAGCTTATTTGGAAGATCTAAAGAAGAAGACTAGCAATGGTCAAGCTTCAGGTATAGGGTTAGAATTGGAGTAAAAGTTGTTTCTCTAGTTGAAAGAACTCGATACCTAATGTTGCCCATAAGGTGAGATTGAGAACTTGATAAATTGTTATTACGTGCCTGCCTTTAGCGGATACATTAAGTCAATTTCTTGTCAGGACAAGAAAGGTTTTCATTTTAATTAAATAAACAATAGTTGTTTATTCTATTTCAATGATAAGACTTATAATGTTGCACAATTAGTTAACAATTTATATATTCTAAGTTGACTCAAATCAAACATTACCTCTAGCATCGTCGTTAATCCATATTAATGAGAAACGCATTTCTAAGTTACATATAGATGAGTACTTGGATAAATTTGATTTTGAATCAACGGAAGATGCGAACTTTGTCTCATTGCCAAAATGACTAAAGCTTCTTTTACCTGATCAGGTGAAAGGGCCACCGAAAGATTATGACTTATACATAATGATGATGTATAGGGTCGAATACGTATGATGGTAGGGGGCTTATACTACTTCATAACATTTACTGATGATTTCAGTAGATATGGATATGTGGTTCTTATGAAGAACAAATCCGATTCTTTTGAAATGTTCAAAGAATATAAGGCCGAAGTAGAAAAGAAAACAAGGGAAAAGTATAAAAGTTATACGATCAGATTGTGGATGGGTATACTTAAACCTCAATTTCAAGAGTTTCTTGAAGGAGTGTGATATTTTATCACAACTTACTCCTTCTGAAATACCTTAATGGAATAGAGATTCTGAGAGGAGAAATCGTACCTTGTTGGACATGGTGCGATCGATGATGAGTCAAGCGGATCTTCCAATCAGTTTCTAGGGTTATGCTCTAGAAACGGCTGCATATACACTTAACCAAGTTCCGACCAAAGCGGTTCAAAATACTTCGTATGAGATATGGACTGATAAACGTCATAGCATGTCATTTATGAAAATTTGGGGATGTGAAGCGTTTGTAAAATGTTTAGCCTCTGACAAGCTTGGACCAAAATTAGATAGATGCTATTTTGTGGGATACCCAAGTGAGACTACAGTATAGTTTCTATAATCCTTTCGAGAATAAAGTGTTTGTTGCTCGGGCCGCTGTATTTCTTGAGGGAGAACTACTTTATAAGAAAATCAGTGGGAGGATAATACATCTCGATGAAGATCGAGAACCACATGATAACATTGAACCAGAGTTGGAATAAGATTAGGATGTACATCAAAATGTTGAAAGTAATCATGTCCAAGAAACACATGTTATTCTTAGATCTAGTAGGATTCACCATGAGCCCGGGAGAAATTATGAATTTCTTTTGACTCAAGATGGTGATGTGATGCTTATAGATAATGATAAGCCTCTCACCTACCAAGATGCTATGAACAGTTCAGACTCCAAGAGATGGCTAAAGGCCATAAAATCCGAGATGGAATCCATGTATCAAATTAAAGTAGTGACTTTAGTTTATCCACTCGAAGGGGTAAAACCTATAGGGTGCAAGTGGGTTTTCAAGAAGAAAACTGACATGGATGGTAAAGTACAGACTTATAAGACGCGACTAGTGGCAAAAAATTTCAAACAAATTCATGGTATAGACTATGATGAGACTTTTTCATCGGTTACTATGTTTAAGTCTATCAGGATTTTGTTAGCAATAGTTGCTTACTTTGACTATGAGATTTGGAAAATGGATGTCAAAACTGCTTTCTTAAATTGGAGCCTTGAACAGGATGTATATATGATACAATCTGAGGGTTTTATCGATCCAAAGTTTGCTAAGGTAGTTTGTAAGTTGCTTCTATCTATTTATAGATTGAAGCAAGCCTCAAGGAGAATGAATATTCATTTTGATGAAACGGTCAAAGAGTTTGGTTTTATTCAAAATGAAGATGAACCATGTGTTTACAAGAAGATTAGTGGGAACCATGTGACATTCCTAATATTATGTGTAGATGACATATAACAGATATGGAATGACATACCTTTTCTACAGGCTGTTAAGACTTGGTTGAGAAATAGTTTCTCGGTGAAAGACTTAGGCAATGCTACCTATATATTAGGGATCAAGATCTATAGAGATGGATTGAAAAGATTGATCGACCTAGTCAGAGTACATACATTGATAAAGTATTACATCATTTTATGATGCAAGAGACAAAGAAAGGATATGTTTCGATGTCTCATGGGATAGTGATCTCAAAAGATAATTGCCCCCTCAATTGTTAGATGATAAGGGCCGTTTGAGAAAGTTCCAGATGCGTCAGCAATTGGATCTATAATGTGTACAATGATATGTATTTATCCTGATGTTTCGTATGCTTTGAGCATGACGATCATATACCAGTCTAATCCAGGTGAGGGTCACTTGATAGTTTTCAACAATATTCTTAAGCACTTAAAGAGGACTAAAGATTTATTTTTGGTGTATGGAGAAGATAGGGAACTGATTGTAAAGGGTTACATTGATACTAGTTTCTGAACCTAATTTTTGGACAGACAAGGATTATTACGAATTTATGTCTGTTTTGTATTTTGTCTAAATATTATTGATGTTAGCTTGAATACTTCACAGCAATAACATTGATGATTCTATGGAAGCCGAATATATTGATATTTTTTTGAAACAACCATAAAGACTGTTTAGGCATGTCTTTAGGAAATATCACCTTATTAATGAGATTAATGATTAAGGAGATATAAATTTAAAGTGCATAGTAATGATAGTGTTGCAGACCCACTGACTAAGGCTTTATCGCAGCAGAAGTACGATGGTCATACTAGTTCCATGAGTATTAGATACATGGGTGATTGGCTCTAGTGCAAGTGGGAGATTGTTAGTGTTTGTGCCCTAGAGACAACACTATGATGTTTTAGTTTAAGAAATTAGGATTATTAATATTTATGTTCTATCGATTATTCTATTTATAATTTATTAATTCTTAATTTACTACGATATAAATGTTAGATTAATAAATGTCCTTGGAATATGATATGCAATTCTATATCTCTAAGTACGTGACTTAGAAATGAGATTATGAGAATAGTATCAATATTCCTAAAGGTCCCTAGTCGAGTATTATTATTAAGGGACAATAATAATGCATTAAGACTGGTGTGTTTGTTGACTGATGATCACATCTCATTGATCATTGGTATAGTGATACTAAAGTCAAAAACACAGGCAGATGTATATGTACATGGTGCTAGATTGACCCAATGTGAGATTCTACATGTCTATTGTGTCATAAGTAATTCTCACAGTGATAATGATGTAATGGTCCTTAGACCTAAAGTCATTATATATCTATACGAGAATTAAAATACATTGATTCCATTAAAAGTTATCTTTGACCAGGTAATGATAAAAGTGGACATTGGGTATATTATGAATCGTATGAGAAATATGAATGATCTAGATGGGATTTAACCCTCCTATTTTATGAGTGATATTATTGGCCTCTTGTGTGAGCTAGACTATGAAATGCGCTGCCACGCTTAAATGTTGATTTGATATGATAGTCTACTCATTGATCAAGGAAACTTGGTTTAAACTATGATGAGGATGGCACATTACATGCCTCTAGTTTAATCTATAATATTTGGTTAAAGGGATTATATTACATTGTACATTATTCACAAAAGGTTTAATCGATCACAGATTTAATTATTATTACTTGGGTAGCAATGATGTATTAATAGATGCTGCTCATTATTTACGATTTTAAATTAGATTTAAAATTCGTTGCCAACGTAATAATAACCTATAGCGTCACACACAAAGAATGCTTGTAGGATTATTTAATTTAAATTGGATTTAAATTAAATTAAAGTAATTCAAATTATTTATAATATTAATTAAGTATGACTTAATTAATTAGATAAATATTGATATTCGAATTTACTAATATTAATTATGAAATTTATTTGTTAAATAATTAAGTGAGACTTAATTATAATACAAATAGGATTTTTGAATTAATAATAACTCCTAATTAGTTAAGAGTTATAATTCGTTTTTCTACTCTCTATATAATATCTCTTGTGTGGCTGATTTTTATGATGAAAAAGACTTTTACTAAAACCCTAGCCACCAAGAGAGAAGATGGAGAGAGCAAGAAGAAATGAGTTTGTGCTAGTACACATCCAATCCTTGAGTTCATGCATTCATATGGATACCGATAGAGCGTAGATCGCGAGAGCGGGATGCGTGGTGATTGAACAAGTTTTGGATCTCCATTAGTCAACCAATTAGTAAAGCTTCTTAAGGTAAAAAATCTAATCTATGAATTAAATATATGTTTTTCGCATGGATCCTGCGGCGGGTTTCGAAAATTCTGGTTTTTTTACATTTTTAATTACTGTTTCCGTTGCGTGTATGTGTTCGAAACCCTTCACCTTATGTTCCGATGGAAGTAGTTGCTAAATCCATAACCAGAACTGTTGTAAGAATTCCTTCCTCATCCACTCCCAGGGATCCTTCTAAATATACGGAAACTGACAAGGAGTAGATAAATCTGGACACAAGCCTTCAACTTATAATTGTGGAATCGACCGATAAAGATATGAGTCATCAACTTCTAGGAAGTAACAGTGCGAAAGATATGTGGGAAACCATTGAGCTTTTAATGGAAAGTACAGAAGAAGTCAAAGAAAACAGGATGGATATTCTGATAACTCAGTATGAGGCATTCAAACTTTTAACCGGAGAAGCACTGTCTTCACTCTTTGAGAGATATACAAGACTGTTAAGTGAATTAAAGCTGCAAGGGAAAATTTATCCTATACGTGAGTCCAACAGAAAGTTTATGCTAACGCTCCCAGTTCACCTAGAACAAAAGAACACGTCAATCAGAGAAAGAGCAGATTTTATCATTATGTCTCTAGATGTGATCTATGGAAAGCTGAGAACACATGAGCTGGAGCAAGAGCAGAGAGCTATTATCTATGGACCTGGTTCTCTTGACAGTAAGAGTACGGCACTTGCAAAACCACTGCACTTGTAGTTCATGAACATGAAGCTCAAGAAAATAAGGTTGCACCCTCCTCAATAATCAAAGAAATTATCGTAGCTGAAATTGCTCATGGTGAGCCAGAGGATGAAAGTAAGTTCTATACTCAAGAAGAACTTGAACAGTTGGAGGACAAATCTATGGCCTACATGGCTGTAAAATTTAGTCATGTTAGATTCAAACGAAAGCCAAACTATAAACCAAGGGGTTCATCAGGGAGATTTCAGAAAGGAAGCTACTCATCAGGGTCAAGCTCCAGAGGAGGCTACAAGTCAAGCTGGATAGACAGGAGCAAAACAAGATGCTACAACTGTAATGAGTTAGGGCAATTTGCATCTGATTGCAGAAAACCCAAGGTAGCAAAGTCAAATGATTCCTATGAAAAGAAGGAACCTTATGAAGATCTGAAAAGGAAGAATGAGAAGCTGAAATAGAAGTTGAATGCTTATATGGTAAAGGAAAAGGGAAGAGCGTACATTGCTGAAGGAAAAAGCTGGGATGATACTGATTCGGATGACTCTGCAGAGGAATCACTGCAATCATCTCAGGTTCCTGAACTTACCACTATAGATATATCTGTATCTGAATACAAAACTATTATGCATGAACTTACTTTAGAATTATATAATGTTCATACTAGCATGCTTGCATATAAAATGGAAAATGATAAGTTAGTTCTTAAATCTGAGAGTTAACCTCTAGAAATAAAGAACTAGAATTGCTGGTAGTTGGACTAAAAGACCTTAAGCAAAAGAATGAATATCTAGAGAATAAGGTTAAGTGCAATGTAGACTTAGAAGCCATTCTTAGAACCCAAATTGCTGACCTAGAGAAGAAGTTACAGGCGTTTAAGAATGCAGCTTTGACTCAGAAGGAGATATTAGATAGTCAAAGATTTAAATCTAAGACTTCAATAGGACTTGACTATTCTAAGATGGACAGTAAGAAACATAGTGGTACATCTGAGATAAACATGTTTGTCTCAGAAAAGGTTCCATATGTTATTAAGGATGTTGTATCTCCGTTATTCACTGAGTCTGTTTTAGAACCTTTGGATGAAGTAAGTTTGATAATCAATGAGGAATTGATTGCAGAAGATAGAGAGAAGGTAGAGGAATCCCCTAAGACTCCTAAGGCTCCAGTTAGTAAAGCCAAACCCATAACTGACCTAGGTGCTAAGGTGGATAGAAAGGAGCCTGATACACTTAAGAAACCAGAACCAATAGTCAACCCTAAGAATGGTGAGAGTGCTAAGGTTAAGACTAAGAAGAACACGAATGGCAAGGTAGGTGTTAATAAGAAATCTGATTTTGCATCTTCCTCATCTGCATCTAGGAAGTTTTGTAATAATTGCTTCTGATGCACACCTTACACATGCATGTACTAAAGATAAAGTAGAATCTATTGTAACTTCCAGTATGCTTGCCATGCCTAACATGCCTAGTTTTCATGAACCCTGTGGTGTAGTTGGATATATGTCATGTGCATTTGTTACCATGTCTGAATATTTTAAAGCTTATCATGCAACTACTAGCACTTGCACTAACACTAAGACAAGCATGGGTAATGAGCATACACAGGCTAAGACTGTAGTACCTCATGTCTCTAAGTCTAACATCTCTGATAAGACTAGCACTGAGAATGAGTCAGTCAAAGTGAAAACTAAGCCTATTAAGGTTTCATTTGTTGATACTGTTTCTACCCCTAAACCTTCAGGACCCAAGAAAGCTTGGGTACCAAAGTCTTTTTAATCAATCTGTGTTTGCAGGGTAAGGTGAGAAAGGAAAAGATAATGTGGATTCTGGATAATGGATGTTCTAGGCATATGACAGGAAAAAAGTCCCTGCTCACAGGTGTGGTTGAGAAAGTTGGCCCTATAGTTACCTTTGGAGATGACAGCAAAGGATTTACTAAGGGATATGGCAATTTGAGAATTGGCAATGTCATCATTGAAAACATCTCTCTTGTGGAAGGGTTAAAGCATAATCTTCTGAGCATAAGTCAGTTTTGTGACAAAAGATACAATGTTGATTTCAGAACAGAAAGATGTTTGATCACTCACAGGAAAGATGAGAAGCTTGCTTTACAGGGAGTAAGGAAAGGTAATCTGTACGTAGCTGACTTAAAGTCTACTTGTGATGGAGTTAGCAGATGTTTCTATAGCAAAGCTTCATCAGAACTAAGTTGGTTACGGCACAAGAAGCTCTCGCACTTGAACTTTAAGACAATGAACTCTTTGATCAAGAGAGAACTAGTGAGAGGACTACCACAGATGGAATTCTGTCAAGAAGGACTTTGTGAAGCATGTGAAAAAGGGAAATCAAAGAAAGCATCACACAGAAGCAAGGAAATGATAAGTATAACTGAACCTCTTCAGTTGATTCACATGAATTTATTTGGTCCAGTGAACGTATTGTCTCTATCAAGGAAAAGATATGCTTTAGTGATGGTCGATGACTTCTCCAAGTAGACATGGGTATTATTTTTATAATCGAAGGATGAAGCACCTCAGCTGATAGTGGATCATATAAAGAAGATTGAGTTGGAAGGGAAATTACCTGTTAGAAAGATCATATCAGATAATGGGGAAGAATTCAAGAATGCATTTTTAAATGAATTATGTACAGAGAAAGGTATTTCGAGACAGTATTCAGCTCCAAGGACTCCACAATAAAATGGGGTAGTAGAAAGGAAGAATCATACCTTGGTTGAAGCAGTAAGGACTATGCTAAGTGAATCAAGACTTCCTACCTACTTCTGGGCTGAAGCTATCAACACAGCATGTTACACTCAAAATCGTACCCTGATTAATAAAGATCATGACAAGACTCCTTATGAGATAATGGCTGACAAGAAACCAACACTGAAATACTTTCATGTGTTTGGTGCTAAATGTTTTATGCTGAAGGAAGGAAATGAACATCTAGGAAAGTTTGATGCTAAAACAGAAGAAGGCATATTTCTTGGCTATTCTCTGGAATCTAAAGCTTACAGGGTTTATATGATTGCTGATCAGAAGGTGATTAAAAGCCTTAATGTAACATTCGACGACACCAAATTGGTAAACCTGCAGAGAGAAAAGGATTCTGAACCTCTGGAATTTGAAAATCTATTAGATGATCCTTTGGATATAATAGAACCTGAGATTGCTAGAACTGTGCCTGTAGTACATGGCAATGCTGATTCAGGATCAAGTGGTGATAATGGTGGAAACAATGATCATGATAATCATTCAGGAACCCCATCAAGAACCACTACAAATAGATCAGAATCATCCAGTCATGGTGAAAGCAACTTAGGGGGAGCAGGAAGAGGATCTACAGTTCACACTCAACATTAGACTGAACAAGGGGAAACATCACGATCATATCTGCCTCATCAAAGAGTTTGGAACAGATTTAATCCCTTTGAATTGATCATTGGTGATCCTGACAAATGAGTAAGAACTAGACATGCCACTCAGAATGAATGTCACTTTTCAGGGTTTCTTTTAGAAATTGAACCTAAGAAAGTGGATGAGGCACTGAAAGATCCAGATTGTGCTATTTCTATGCAAGAAGAACTCAATCAGTTTGATAGGCAAAAGGTATAGAAGCTGGTACCTCGAACAAAGGATAAGTCAGTGATAGGCACTAAATGGGTATTCAGAAATAAGCTAGATGAAGATGGCATTGTAACGAGAAATAAAGCCAGACTGGTAGCTAAAGGTTACTCTCAAGAAGAGGGTATAGATTATGATGAAACCTATGCACTAGTGGCTAGACTTGAGGCAATCAGGATGTTTCTGGCATTTACAGCACATTCAGAATTCAAAGTTTATCAAATGTTCGTGAAGAGTGCATTCCTGAATGAGGAGCTAGAAGAAGAAGTGTATGTGGAACAACCACCAGGTGTTGAAGATCCAAATCTGGCTGATTTTGTATACTTTCTATTCAAAGCTCTCTATGGTCTTAAGCAAGCTCCAAGGATATGGTATGACACTCTCTCTGAGTTTTTACTTGAAAATGGTTTTACTAGAGGTGTCATAGATAAAACTCTATTTCATAAAATACATAAATATGATATGATATTAGTTCAAGTATATGTTGACGATATTATATTCTACTAATGATGATCTTTGCAAGAGATTCTCTAAGCTAATGCAGAGTAAGTACGAGATGAGTATGATGGGAGAGTTGAACTACATTCTTGGTTTACAAGTGAGTCAAAGGAAAGATGGAATATTCATTTGTCAATCCAAGTATATTAGAGAACTTCTCAAGAAGTATAATCTGGAAGATTCAACTTCAGCAAAGACTCCCATGCCAATAGCCTGCAAGCTTGATCAGGACAAAACTGGTAAGAAAGTTGACATCACAAGCTACAGAGGTATGATAGGCTCATTACTTTATCTCACAGCAAGTAGACCAGATATTATGTTTGCAACATGCTTATGTGCTAGATTTCAACCTGAACCAAAAGAATTTCATCTTATAGCTATTAAAAGAATATTTAGGTACCTTAAGGGAACTCCAAATCTTGGACTTTGGTACCCCAAAGGTATACGTTTTGACCTAGTTGGCTATACATATTCAGATTTTACAGGTTGTAAGATTGACTGGAAAAGTACATCAGGAAGCTGTCAGTTTCTTGGAAGAAGATTGGTATCCTGGCATAGCAAGAAGCCGCACTCAATTCATCAACTGCTGAAGCTGAATACATAGCTGATGGGAGCTGTTGTGTTCAAATCTTGTGGATGAGGAACCAACTCCGGGATTATGGTTGTTGGTATCAAAGATCCCAATATTCTATGACAATACAAGTGCAATAGCAATCTCAAACAATTCAGTTCAGCACTCGAGAACCAAGCACATTGATATCAGGTATCACTTTATCAGAGAGCATGTCACAAATGGCACCGTGGAATTACACTTTGTATCCATAGATGATCAAATTGCAGACATCTTCACCAAACCACTTGATGAAAACACTTTTTCTAAGTTGGTTAGTGAACTTGGGATGTTAAATCTTTCTAATTAATTTTAGAAGTCAATAACTGTAATTTATCCTAGTTAAATTCACTTGTTATTTAATTTCAATATCTTAAGGACATCTGAATTTACATGCCATTAATTATTTCTCATAATTCAATCATTTATGTGCTTGCATACAATTTATATATATATATATATATGTTTGAGCACATTCATATTGATAAAGCCATTTAATTTAATTTCAGTGGACTTTAAATAATTAATATTTAAAGGGGTTCATTGAAATTAATATTAAATATATTGCAGCATAATTATTTTTACAAAAATATAGTGTTATCAATAAAATGATAACATTTGTATAAGTAGTGAAATATTTGTGATTTATTATTTGTTTTAAACATTCTTTTCATTGAATATATTTAAAAAAAGTGTTTAAAATAAATTTCAGGCTGGGTCGCAAGAGAGAAAGACTTAGAAAATTTTCTAAGTAATATCCATATGTGTCACAACAGAGAGTTTGTACTTAGAATATTTCTAAGTGTGACTCTCCTGTGTCGCCACAGACTGTGTCGCCACAGAGAGTTTGTACTTGAAAAATTTCTAAGTGTGACTCTCCTGTGTCGCTACAGACTGTGTCGCCACAGAGAGTTTATACTTAGACTATTTCTAAGTGTGACTCTCATGTGTCACCACAGAGACACCACAGTGCTCTGTGGTCGCCACAGAGAGATGTCGCCACACAACACTTGGTGCGTGTGTCTTTGTTATTTGTGCTGCGAGTATATGTACATACACTGCATTTTTTTCATTCATATACACACAGCAACATAAATCGCAGGAGAATAGAAATTCGAAGGGCACAATTAAATTTGTTTTAAATTTAAATTTTATTCTCATTTTAATTAAATGGCGAATAATATTGATTCCAGAAACAAATTTTGATTCTATTATTGAACGTGATCCAGTGAAAATTGTACATTTTGAGACTCGGATCTGTTTTCTAAACGAATACTCCATTGTGCGCTCTGCATTAACTACTAATGTGAAATTGAATGTTGAGCTTTTCAGGCATGTGCATACAACAACTACAAATTCTTCTAATGATGAACAATTGGCTTTTTCCTTTGTAATTGGTGATGATACAATCAGAATCACAGAGGATGACTTAAATGAACATCTTCAGCTACCTCGTGATAACTTTGATGACATTCTAGAAGACTGGGAATTACTCATCTTTTTCAGAGCAATAGGGAGCACATTGATAGGGAATGACGACCTACCAAGGCACTTCAACAAAAGTCATCTTCCAAAGGAATGGAATCTGTTCTTCAATATATTGTCTCACTGCTTGGCTCCCAAGACTGCTGGATTCCACGAACTGACTATTTTCAATCAAATTGTTGGGGTTGCTGTCACGAATGATCTTCGCATCAATTTTGGGCGGTTATTCATGATGCACATTTTGGAGAACCAATATCAACGTCAAAACTTTATCTTATACGCAAGGTTTCTTCATATTGTGCTCAATGGAAAACTGTCAGAAACTCAAAAGGCATTAAGTCACAGTGACATCTTGGAAGATCCTCTTATCTTGTCTCCACTAATAGTGACTAAATTGCACAAGAAAAGGAACTATTCAAATACAAATGTTGCTTTCCTAACAGACCACATGATAGATGTCTTTGCCACTATCAATGCTCAATATGAAGAAGAAGAAGAAGCTGAAGAGGAACCTCAAGCTGAACATGAACCATAAGAAAACATTGCTCATGAACCTGAAGAAAATGTGAATGCAGAAGCAGATCAACCTGATCCTGAGCATGGTGATCAAGCAGAGGCTGAAGTTGAACCAGAGTAAGAAGCTGAACCTGAAAATTCTCCACAACCTCAACCTGAAGCTGTTAGTCCACCTCCTCAAGCTGCTGCGTCTACTCACTCTAATACATCTGTCTACAGACTAGCTTTCTCAGGTATGGGTACTTCTCCTATGAGTAATACTTTTGAAGCATGCTCTGATTTCATTATTATAGATCAATTACATCTTGACCCACATCACACATAGTTACTTATTTAAGAAGTAGATAGGACAGGAAGTGAATTTGGCATACCACAAGTTCATAACCACCCTCTAGAGCCCAATCAAACACATTCAACTCTCCTAGCTCAAACCTTGGAGTATAAGGACCCCATGCATATAGAGGGAGAAACTACACTAGATGCAGCAAATAATGAAGGTACTTTGAGAGAACCCACAGCTCTGTCTCCTTTGAAGCAAATAAGTGAATTTCCTGAGACAATTATAAAGCTCCAGGTATCTTCTCAAAATGATTCTCTGGCTAAAAAGGCAACTAAATAGTTACTAGATATATCTTCTCAACAAGGTAGATCTATTGAAATTCGCCCGTCGGCCACGACATCCTGTAATGAGTCAAACACATTATCCAATATCCAAGCTCTTGAAGCATTAAATAAGTCGATTAGAAGAGTTCTATTTGGTGAGGAAGTATTGACGGGCATACAACCATTTTACGGTTGGAATATCCTGTTATAGGTCCTTCAATGGATCAACTGCCTTCACAGGTGTTAGGAGAGAGTACGGTAAACGCTGCCAAACCTAGCACAGCACTAACCTCCCCAGGACTAATAAACTTGGATACATCTGCGGATAGTGGATCCGACATAGGCGTGGATCGACAACCCATTGGCGATGAACTAGATTTAACTAGTGAGCCTAAGAGAAATGTATCTTCACCGATACAAGGGGAAGCTGGGGATCAGATGCCAAATATGACGGCCCCAGTACTCCTCCCAGAGATTCTAACTCTGGATGAATCATCTCCTGATGACAGGCAACTTGTCTCAGACAAGGATCGGGAATTGCGAACTCCCATTGCACTACTACTGACCTCCTTAAGGATGGCTCCAATGTCTTCTGCAGGTAAACTTGGAACTCGGAGCTTTGAGCGGAGTGATCAAGTGAGAATGAGTGACACACATGACCCTAAACCGAGTGATAGAATGCTGAGCGATACACTGCGAGAAGCCTGTGAGACACCTACCATCCAAACTACACTTATAGATCTTTCAAACTATGTCACTAAATCCTATCTTGAAGAGCAACTGGCTTTCAAAGACAGCTATCTCAAAGAACAGCTGGCTCTTAAAGATCAACATTTTCAGACAGAACTATCTATCAGGGATCATCAGATCGCCAGTCTTTCCGATCAACTTGAACATCAACAAGCAGCATTCGCTAGTTTACGGGAATTCGTTGAGCGATCTCTCTCTCATACAGGAAAAGGAAAAGCAATTTCCAATACTGAGCCAAAGATCTTAGTTAGTAAGCAAGTGCCTATCTCGGTCTCATCTGACGCAGCTCTTGCCAGTACTGGGCCAATAACCTCAGTCAGTAAGCAACTGCCTGTTTCTCTTGAGATCCTTGTTTCAACCTTACATGCTCAATCAACACCAGCTCTGAAGGATAACCCAACTGAGGGGGAGAAAAGGGTAGTACAACAAGAAAAGTAGATGTTGTTGTTAATCTACTTCAAGATGCCTTTCAGTCTGCTGGTACTTATGATGAATTTGGAGATGAGATGAAGGAAGAACTAGAAGAGAGAATTGATGAAAGGGTGCTCCTCAAGGAAAGATTTTCTAAGGAGAGTGCAACATCTCAAGGGGAGCAGTCAGGACATCTGAGCCAAATCATCACAACTCAGAGAAATCTGTTGTCTCAGATATATGCTCCAAAACCCTTATTCTCTGAAGATGAACTAGAAGAAGGTGAAATAGATGAAAGTGGTGTTTCGATGGGGTTTGAGCCAAGATTCGAGGAAGTGGCTTCGGAAGAAAGGAAGATCATATCTGAGGATGAAGAATTTGAAGATGAAGATGCTTTCTCAGACGACTGTCTGTTCTATGGACTTCCAGGAAAAAATAAATCGCTCTTTATATAGAGATTCAAGAAGAAATGGAAAGATCAAAAGTAAGAATTCAAAGAGCTATTGTTAGTCCCTTAACAATATAGCAAGAATTACAGAAGGGGGGTTGAATGGAATTCTTGAACCTTTTTCTTAAAATAAAAATGTTCAAACTCGAATACAAATATAAGTGTTTTGATTAGCACAATGCGGAATAAAAACTTAATTGAATCAAAATATAAGTAATTAAAAACAAGAGTCTTTAAAAACTTTCTGGTGGATTTAAACAATTCCACCAGAGATATATATTATATCGAGAGAACTTTATGTGCAAGAATGCTCACAGCTGCTTACAAATTTGAACTACTGAGAATACAGAGAAATGCTAATAATTCTGCTTACAAATGTTTCTCACTTTTTGTATCTCAGATCTTAGTTTCTATTTGCTACTTCTTGGTTTATATAATACCAAGATTACAAAGTCAAAAGATAGAATCATTATAAAAACTATCAGTTTTTATGCTTTGCTACTTTGTTCTCTATTACCCAGTTAATAGGCTTCCTTATTCCATTTGCATACATCCCGACGCATGTGACCAGTTGTCACTGTCAACTGATGTTTGAATTCTTTATCCGTTGGGTTCATGATCATCCGTCAGATTGTTGATCATCCGTCGGGTTGTTGATCATCCGTCGGGTGCTTTGTAGTTTATCCGTCGGGTAGCAATCAGGCACTTGACTTCATTTCACTTATGCAGAATTACAAGACATCATCTATGTATAATTAATCAACCTATTCTGTATATCTAGTTAAAGTCCACATGACTTATATGCTACTACAGACTCTATACAAAGGTGTATGCAGAAATGTGCTACAGACTCATTATTACATAAGCTACTCACTCGATGGATAATAAATCATTATCCGTCGGGACTATAGATTTATCCGTCGGGACTAAAATTCTTATCCGTCGAGTGCTACATTATTTCACTAAGTAAAATCTACTTAGGTGTTTTGCTTGTGAAATCATCAAGTACACAACATATGCACAACAATCTCCCCCAATTTATGTTTACTGGAATTGTAGCCACAAATTAAGAGATACTTGATGATAACAAAACATCCTAAACATACAGCTTTAAAGAAAAGTAGATAATACTGAAAGTGCTTCAATTAATCAAAATGTATAAAGTTTGGCTCACAGTCATTTTCAAGATGCTCCTCTAGCCTGAGCAAATTTATCTAGTTCCTTGAAGGTCTGGATCTTCTTCCAAGCTTTCTGTTGTTTTTATTAATCTGATTTTGGAGCTGCCTGTGGAATTCCAGTTCATCAGATTCTGAGAGATTTAGATTTTCTTGCATTTCCAAGAGAGTCTCATTGTTGGAGATGCTCAGTTAATCTAGCTTTTCTGAATCTCCTTTCCTCCTTTATACTTGAACACTAACCTTTCAGGTAGGTTTCTGTATGCATCAATTCCCCTCACTTCATCTAGTTCATCCAGATAGAGGTTTAGATCAGAATATTCTTTGAAGTCACATAAGTACAAGTAGTCTCCCTTATTGACTTTGGGCTGAGCTTTGACTACAGATTTGGATTTAAGAGGTGACAGCTTCACCTTCTTGACTGCTCTTGACTTAGTCCTTTTTGGCTTGCTAAGGATTGGTAGACTGAAGTCAGGAATTGGTATGTTATCCCATTCTATTGGCTCATCCTTGGGCATAATAGGTTCACCATGAATATTCTTGTAGGGATCCACCACCTTTATATCTTCAAATACCATATAGGGCTTTGATGCTTGAGTTGTAGCTGGTGTGGGTTCCTTAGGAAATTGATCTCCCAATTCCTTGTCAACAATATCCAGTTTCCTTTTTGTTCTTTTAGCCAATTCTTTCTTTCTTGGAGATTTCTTCTGTTCTTCAACATGTTTCCTTGATTCAGTAGCTTCAGATGATTGAGAGGGAATTTGTTGTGATGAATTCACAGCCTGTAGTTTGGCCAAGATAGCAATCTGTTCTTTCTTTTGTTTAGCCTTCTTTGCATCTAGAACAGTTTGCTTTTTTTCCTATTTTAATCTGGCTTTTTCTTCTCTCTTTGCTTGAGCAAATTGAGGATGTCCAGCTACCACACAAATTTCCTTTCCATTTCTAAATATCTTAGTAATTCTCCTTTTTGAAGCTGAATCAGTTGGATCTTTATAGAAAACAATTGATCTTGATAGAAGCTTCTTCTCATCAGGCTTGGGTGTCTCATACACAGTGTCCAAGGGGTTCTTCAAGGATGATTTTGGGTAGTTTGCCCTTGGTTTGAGAATCATTCCAGCCTTTGGAGACTTGATGCAGGAAGATTGTCCTCTTTCCAGATAGTTCATGCTCATCTCATTCACACTGATTTGCTTGACTTGAGAGTGATGGATGGTTGGCTTAACTGGCTCCTTGACAAGTTCAAACTTTTTCTGTATCTCCTCATCAATCTTCTTCCAGTTGACCAAACTCAACTGTTCTTTCTCAGCAACTTTCAAGTTGGTTGCTGCTGCTTGAATCAGATCTATACAATCTGCAACTGGTGGCTTTGAGACAGTAATTGAAGGCACAATTACTTTGCTGATTTGTATTTGAAGTTTCTCCCCCTCACTCGGTCCTTTCTCCCCTTTTTGTTATCATCAAGTTGAGGAGTCAGGCCTTGTGCTTTAGCCAGTTGCATGGGAAGACTGGTCTGAGACTGTTGATTTTGAAGAATGGTGACCACAGAGTTTTCAATACCTTGAACTCTATTCTCCAGTTTGGTCAGCCTCTTTTCAGCATCTGATTCTTTTCTCAGTCTCAGTAATAGATCCTGCATGGTACCATATGGCATGACTGAATCCAGCTTCTCAGAATTGTAGGTCTTCGAGTCAGCTATATCCTTTTTGAGTTCATCCACACTCAAATTATGTCTTAACTGCTTTAGCTTCATGAGATGTAGAGAATCTAGGTGAGCTTGAAGAATAGCCTTGGTACCAGCATTTGAGCTCTTCTGAATGGCCTTTTGGATAGACATGATTTGTTTGACCAAGGAGACATTAAATTATCCTGGTGTAGACTCCTTTGTCAAGGCCCATTCAGGTAAATCTGGAATAGAACTTAGGCCTTCATCTCCCCCTAAGTTCATGCTTCCATCAAATGAAATAGAGTCATCATCATTAGAATTTACTCCAAATTCTTCAGATGGCTCACCAGCTGTAGGAGGCATTAAATTGACAGCAGCTTTATCCCTTTGTAGAGATTCTGAAGTATGCACCAGATTCAAAGTCTTTTTTGCCTCCTCATTGCCCTGAGCAGCCAACAATTGATAGGCTGACACAAGATGAGTAAAAGTGTCAGCATCCAAGGAAATGTTATCAATTACAGCTTTGTAATGTTGCTGAAATTGTCTTTCCTTTTCAGCATCATCCAAAATCATTAACTCATGAGCAATGGCTGGATCCACCCTTATACCCTCTGTACATGCTTTTCTCTCATGTTCTCTCTTTTGTTGCATCAAGGTCTCACCCTGGCTCCCCACCCTCACACCCTCACCTTCACCTACTAAGGTGGGACTCCTCTCACTCCCTTTTGCCAATCCTGAAGAAATGGATTGCAGATTTTCACTCATTTCCTCTCCTTTTGCCTGGGAACAACCCAGCCTCTCACTCAAAACACTCTCCTCTCTCAATCCTAAGAGTGACTGTACAACCTCTAAATCTTCTGCACTTGAAATAATTGAAGTTTGAAGTTGTGCAGAGATACTCGACGGATGAGTGATATCCATCGAGTGAGTGGTAATGCTATCCGACGGATAACTGACGTTAGGCTTATCCGTCGGGATACAATCACTACTCGATGGATGAGCAATATCCATCGAGAGAGTAGAAATGAATGAGTTGGGAAGAGAAACTATTGTTGGCTCTGTGCTAATTGAAGATATTTGGGGCACATATGTCACAATAATTTTTCTAGAAAGAATTGGCAAGTGAGCCAACAAATCATCTAAAAGATGATGCTCACTTGTACTAGATTTTGGCTTCCCCAACAGAGTTAAAGAAGGGGAATCAGGAATTGATGTGTGTATCATATCCACATCCAGAGAGTTTTTTGGTGAGTATGGTGTATGAGGTGCTTCTATAACTAGAGATTTTGGCTGTGACTCCACATTTATTGGAGCCACATTAAACTGAATTTGAGAGAGTGCAGGGATTGTGTCTTTAGCACCAGTTTGCACTGTGTGTGTGCCCTGTGCATCCCCAGAAGTTTTAGATTTCTTCTTTCTTGTATAAATTTGGGGTGAGCTTGTGTCCCTAACCCTTTTGGCCTGTGCTCTTGGTTGAGAGCTTTGTTCAATAACCACATCCTTTTGGGAGGATGCAGCTAGAAGTGAGCTTTTGTCATTTTTAAGCACTGCAGTTTGTTGGGAAACTACAGTGTGGCTAGGCTGGGATTCACTCAACTCTCCAACCTTATTCTCGGGGTTTCTTTGATGTTCACCCCTTCCCTCACCTGACTTTCCCTCCTTCACACTCCCCTCTTTTGCTTTTGTGGATTTTTCAACTGGCATCTTTTGAGAGATACCAGAGGGGGTTTTCTTTGATTTAGATTTGGAAATAGTAGTAGGTTTGGAGGCTTTGGTAGGCAACTGTTTGGTCATTGGCACAGTTGCCATAGATACTCCTGAATTCAAAGAAATAGTGGAGGTTGGAATAGTTGTAGGGATGGATGAACTTACCTCACTTACCTGAGGTGCCTGCATTACAGGAAAGTAGAACATTGGCACATCCTTGTGATGATTGGCCCTGTTCAAATCTGCAATGAGTCTTCTCTCTTGAACCCAACAATCCAGTTTGTTGTTAGGGTTTTCAAGCATAATCTCTTCACAGAGGTGGTTAGCCAATAACATGAAAAATCTAGCATAATACACATTTTTACCTCTTTTAGCTAACTCACCCAATTTAAAACCTAACTCAAATAGGACAAGGTCACTGAAATTGTAAAATTTATCTGTAACTAGCATGTATAGCATGTTAAGCATAGAAATATTCACTGAATCAAAATTACTGATTTTTCTAGAGAAAACCTTAGTAACTACATCACACATGAAACTCCACTCCTTCCTAAGACCCATTCTCCTAATATCACTCAGTTTAGAAGTAGGAAGTGCATAATGCATGGAATTAATCATATTGATAATATCAGTGTCATTGTGTGGTGAAGTCACATTGTTATCAGGAATTTTGAAACATGCTTTTATCACATCACTATTGATGCAGAATTCTTTACCTTTGATTGTTAGAGTGATGGTCTTGTCAGTAGAGTTGTAGATAGCAGTGGTCCACATCTCTTCAACAACTTCACAGAAGATTGTGGGTGATTTCAGCATGGCGTAATTGAGCTTGCAATTCTTCACAAAGTCCATCATCTTGTGGTAGTCCTCTGATTGCTGAATACCCTTATTGACCAATGCAGTGAAATTGTTCTTCTCATAAATGAACCCAGTTTGAGACATAATATTTATTACAGGTGCCATTGTTAGAGAATGAAAGCTTGAAGAGAAGGAGAATAATTGCTTGAGAGAGAATGAAATTAGAGCAGTTGAATTTGAGAATGATAAAAGAAAATAATTGCAATGAAATAAGCTTTTATACTATCTCAAAAATAACTGCTAAAAATAATAAAGTAAAGTAAATAAACCAATAGAAATTGCCTAAAATAGCCGTTTAAAAATAAACTGTAAAAATTCCACTCATTATCCGTCGTGTAATGCTTATAAACTGTAAATATACTCGATTGATAATGTACAGGGAATTAACGGCTCAGATTAAGACACTTCGACGGATGAGGATAAACTGTTATCCGTCGTGTCTTAAAAGATTCCAGAAAAGTAATTGATTTTTATTAGCAAATAGTATATCCACGGATGACTAAACTCGATGGATAAGGGTCATCCGTCGAGATGTAAACTTTGACTTAGCCAAATTTTCATCCAAGACTGAAAAATCAATTAAATTTCTGGCTGCATAACAACTTGTAAAATAACTCAGATAAATTTAAGAGTAATTAAGCATACCTAACTCACTTACCAACCTTGAAAAGGTGGATTCATCCAGTGGCTTGGTAAAGATATCTGCAAGTTTCTTCTCACTTGGAACAAAATGTAGTTCCACAGTACCATTCATTACATGTTCCCTTATGAAATGGTACTTGATATCTATGTGCTTTGTCCTTGAATATTGCACTGGATTTTCAGTGATGGCAATTGCACTTGTGTTATCACAGAAAATAGGAATTCTCTCAACTTGCAAACCATAGTCTAGCAATTGATTTTTCATCCATAAAATCTGTGCACAGCAACTGCCAGCAGCAATATATTCAGCTTCAGCTATAGAAGTAGAAACTGAATTTTGCTTTTTACTGAACCAGGACACAAGCTTGTTTCCTAGAAATTGACAGGTTCATGTTGTACTCTTTCTATCAATTCTACAACCTGCATAATCTGCATCTGAATAACTAGTTAGATCAAAACCAGAATCTCTAGGGTACCAAATGCCAAGGTTTGGTGTTCCCTTGAGATATCTGAAGATTGTCTTAATAGCTATCAAATGAGATTCTCTAGGATCAGCCTGAAATCTAGCACATAAACATGTAGCAAACATTATATCTGGCCTACTAGCTGTTAAGTACAGAAGTGAGCCAACCATGCCTCTATAACTTGAAATATCCACAGACTTTTCAGTAGTGTTTAATTCAAGCTTAGTTGCAGTGGCCATGGGAGTTTTTGCAGATGTGCAATCCATTAGATCAAACTTCTTTAAAAGATCAAAAATATATTTAGTTTGACTAATGAATATTCCATCACTAACTTGCTTAACTTGTAAACCAAGAAAGTAAGTTAGTTCTCCCATCATACTCATTTCATACTTACTTTGCATCAATTTGGCAAACTTTTTGCAAAATTTCTCATCTGTAGAGCCAAAAATAATATCATCCACATGAATTTACAAGTATACTAGAGCCATTAACATTTCTGAAAAATAAAGTTTTATCTACAGTACCTCTTGTGAAGTGATGTTCCAAAAGAAACTTTGATAAAGTGTCATACCAGGCTCTAGGTGCTTGCTTCAGTCCATAAAGTGCTTTCAGAAGATAATAGACATATTCTGGAAAATTTGGATCTTCAAAACCAGGAGGTTACTTCTTCCTCCAATTCTCCATTCAGAAAGGCACTTTTGACATCCATTTGATAGACCTTGAAATTGGCATGGGCTGCATAGGCTAAGAAGATTCTGATGGCTTCAAGTCTTGCAACAGGAGCAAATGTTTCATCAAATTTAATTCTTTCTTGATGACAATAGCCCTTAGCAACCAATCTAGCTTTGTTCCTGACTACTATGCCATTTTCATCCATCTTGTTTCTGAATACCCACTTGGTGTCTATTGGATTCTTTCCTTTAGGCTTGGGTACCAGCTTCCATATATTATTCCTTTTAAATTGGTTTAGCTCCTCTTGCATAGCTAAAATCCAATCAGGATCCAATAAACCTTCTTCTACCTTCTTTGGTTCTTCCTTTGACAGAAAGCTGTTGTATAGACATTCTTCCTGAGTTGCTCTTCTTGTTTGAACTCTAGAAGAAACATCACCAATGATAAGCTCAAAGGGGTGATCTTTTGTCCATTTCCTTTGTTGAGGTAGATTAGCTTTAGATGAAGAGACCTCATTGTTGTCTTGATGTGTACTTGAGTTTTGACTAATTGAAACTCCCCCTGAGTTTATGAATCTTTGATTTGAGAAAGGGGAACTTTCTGTAGGTGATCTGTCTTGACTTCCGGCACCTTTTGATAACCCGACTGGTGGTGAATTTTGAGTATCGACGGATGAAGCAGGTTGTCTCCCGACGGATAACGCAGATTGTCTTCCGACGGATGAAGCATTGTACAACTCGACAGATGTTGAGTTTTGTACTTCATTAGTGGTAGATTTATCTATATTATCCTTAGATACATTCTCTTGATCACTTTCATCATCACTGTCATCACTAACCATCTCCACATTGTCAAATTTGAGGCTCTCATGGTAATCTCCATCCTTCAGTCCTTTAATCTTTTTATCATCAAACACAACATGTATTGATTCCACAACAATGTTGGTTCTTAGATTGTAGACTCTATATGCTTTACCAACAGCATATCCAACAAAAATTCCTTCATCTGCTTTAGCATTAAACTTTCCATTTTGATCAGTTTGATTTCTCGGGATATAGCATTTGCAGCCAAAGACATGAAGAAAGTTTAGAGTTGGCTTCTTGTTCTTGAACAATTGTAGGGAGTCATGCATCTTGCTTGATTAACCAGAGAAATGTTCTGAGTGTAGCATGCAGTATTTACAGCTTCAGCCCAGAAATATGTTGGTAGTTTAGATTCTTCAAGCATTGTCCTTGCAGCTTCAATAAGTGATATGTTCTTCCTTTCCACTACTCCATTCTGTTGTGGAATCCTTACTGCTGAAAACTCATGCAGAATCCCTTTTTCCTTACAAAATGTTCTCATGACAGAATTCTTGAACTCAGTTCCATTGTCACTCCTGATTCTTCTAACTTTGAAATCAGGATGATTGTTGACTTGCCTTATGTGATTGATGATGATTTCACTAGCCTCATCTTTAGACTTTTGGAAATATGTCTAAGAGAACTTTGAGAAATCATCTACAATTACTAGGAAAAATCTTTTCCTTGAGATGGACAATACATTAACTGGTCCAAACAAATCCATGTGAAGCAGTTGCAAAGGCTCTTCAATTATTGAATCAAGTTTCTTCCTGAATGATGCTTTGATCTGCTTCCCTTTTTGGCAGGCATCACACAGCCCATCCTTTGAAAACTCCACTAGAGGAATACCTCTGACCAGTTCTTTCTCTACCAGCTCATTCATGGTCTTTAAGTTTAAATGGGATAGCTTCTTGTGCCATAGCCAACTTTCATCCTGACTTGCTTTACTGAGAAGACAAGTTACAGACTCTGCTTGGGATGAATTGAAATCAGCTAGATACACATTTCCTTTTCTCACACCAGTGAGTACCACTATGTTGCTTCTTTTATTAGTCACAACACAGGCTTTCGAGTTGAAGGTTACTGAATTGCCTTTATCACAAAGCTGGCTGATACTCAACAGATTGTATTTGAGACCATCCACTAATGCAACCTCCTCAATGATGACATTGTCCTTTGAAATCAAGCCATATCCCACAGTATAACTCTTGTTGTCATCTCCAAAAGTAATACTTGGGCCAGCTCTCTCCTTAAACTCTGTGAGCAGGGTAGAATCACCAGTCATGTGTCTTGAACAACCACTATCCAAGTACCAAAGATTCCTTCTATTTCCCTGCACACATCAAAATCAAATCAAGTTAATTTTGGTACCCAAGTTTCCTTGGGTCCTGCCTTGTTAGCTTTCTTTTTCTGTTTCTTAGGTCTTATCTCATTTGACTTAGGAATTTCAGATTCATCCTTAGTCATTTGGGTTGGACCTTTGAAACCATTCATTGTAACAGAATTATCATGCATATTGTGACTAACAGGAAATGGCATGCTTGGTGTAAACATGTTATTCCAGTAAGGCATGCTAAATGGCATTTGTGGCATACTATATGCAGCATAATAAGGATTAGGTGCAAATGGCATATTAACAAACTGTGCATTCATGTTCTGTGTAGGCATAGCATTAACAGGCATGGGAGGTATGGCATTCATGTTAGGAAATTGAGACTGAACAGATATGGGAGTAGGCATGGCAGATTTGCAATTAACAGATAAATGATTTACACTACCACACTTGACACAGATTTTTCTAGGAGCACATTTATCAGGTGTGTAGTTATTGTGTTTGTTAATCCCTACTTTACCATTCCTATTGTTTTTCCTTTTAGTCTCTGTTTTTACCTCAATTTTCTCAAGTCTGTCACTTAACTGTTTGACAGTCATGTGACCAACATTAGCCTTTTTTTCTTTCTTAACTTGACTTGACTCTCCTGAAACAAAGTTCTTGGAAACAGACCCATACTTCTCATTCAGCTTAATTAGTTTGGTTTTGCTAATGGGCTTGCTCACAGCCGACGGATGAGGATTTTCATCATTCGATGGATAACACTTTTTGTTATCCGACGGATAGTCCTCATCATCCGTCGAGTCTACATCTGTTAGTAGTCCATCTACCAAATTAGGTTCTAGTTTCTCTTTGTTCTTTTTCCAAGATTCATCACAGAAAGACTCAATTCCTTGAACTTTGGTGATTTGAGCATGGACATCCCTGGATGTTTTCCACGCTTTAATCACCTCTTGTTCACGCTCGAGCTGCTTCTTTAAGATCTCTTCCTTTTTCAAGGACTCAGTTAATTCCTCCTTGGAAATCTTACACTCAATTCTTAATTTCTCAAAATCAATAAACTGAGACTCAAGCACATTATTCAATTTTTTTCTTTGATTTTAGCATTTTCTTTAGTAAGAGACTTAAGTGTAACACGCAAATGATATAATTCTGTAGACATGTCATTTATGGCATCATTATACTCAGCTTTAGATAAATATGCAAGGTTTGTAGTAATTACCTGATTGCTTGAGGAACTTGTCTCTGTCTCATCAGACTGGGCCATTAGGGCTAGATTGACATAGCTGACATCTTCATCTTCATCCAGACCATCTGTTGCCCAGTCATTTTCTTGTGTAATAAAAGCCCTTTCCTTTTGTTTGATTAGATCAAAGTATTTTTGCTTATAATCCACAGACTCAAACTTTTTCTTACTGGAATCTGACTTTCTACACTCATTGGCAAAATGCCCTGCCAAGCCATATTTGAAACATTTGAATTTTGACTTATCCACCATGTTTTTATTTGGCTTGGCTGCTCCAAAGTTCTTCTTGAATTTGAGCTTGGCAAATCTCCTGAAAGGAAATGCTAGGTGCTCATCAATGTCCTCCATGTCATCTTGGCTCAATGAATCTTCACTTTCTACTGCAAGCCCCTTGCCCTTGTTCTCACAGACCTTTGAAGTTGATTCAACAGCTTCCATCTTCACTTCCTTCTCCTTTTCCAACTCAGCAACTAGTGCAATGGATCCTCCTTTCTTCTTTCCTCTCTCCATCCTTTCATCCTGCTCTATTTCAAGCTCATAGGTTTTCAGGATGCCATACAGTCTCTCTAAAGTAAACTCCTTATAATCTTGTGAGTTTCTTAATGAGACTATCATTGGTTTTCATTCCTTTGGAAGAGATCTAAGGAATTTCAGATTAGAGTCTTTAGTCTGATAGACTCTCCCATGCAACTTAAGAGAATTTAGTAGTTTTTGAAACCTACTAAAAATGTCAGTGAGAGACTCACTTTCCTCATTGTGAAAATGCTCATATTGCTGAATCAAGAGCTGCATCTTATTTTCTCTAACTTGCTCAGTACCATCACAGATTATCTATATAGTATCCCAGACTTCCTTGGAAGTTTTGTAGTTGATAATATTGTCAAACATGTCTGCATCAACTCCATTAAACAGAATATTCATGGCCTTTTATCCTTCCTGACTTGTTCAATGTCAGGATCAGACAAGTCAGGATCAGACCATTCATGCCTTGGCTTGGGAACTGATGGCTCGTTTCCTGTTGCAGCTCTCATTGGAACATGAGGGCCTCTTTCTATGCAGTCCACATAGGCCTCATCTTGAGAAAGCATATGAAGATGCATCTTTACCTTCCAATGATGGTAATTATCTTTATCTAGAAAAGGAATCTTGACTCCAACATCCTTCTTGTTCATCTTGCTGAATTGTTTTGATCTTTAAACTCTTTGTTGATTAAGAGCTTGCTCTAATACCAATTGTTAGTCCCTTAACAATATAGCAAGAATTATAGAAGGGGGGGTTGAATGGAATTCTTGAACCTTTTTCTTAAAATAAAAATGTTCAAACTCGAATACAAATATAAGTGTTTTGATTAGCACAATGCGGAATAAAAACTTAATTGAATCAAAATATAAGTAATTAAAAACAAGAGTCTTTAAAAACTTTCTGGTGGATTTAAACAATTCCACCAGAGATATATATTATATCGAGAGAACTCTGTGTGCAAGAATGCTCACAGCTGCTTACAAATTTGAACTACTGAGAATACAGAGAAATGCTAATAATTCTGCTTACAATTGTTTCTCACTTTTTGTATCTCAGATCTTAGTTTCTATTTGCTACTTCTTGGTTTATATAATACCAAGATTACAAAGTCAAAAGATAGAATCATTATAAAAACTATCAGTTTTTATGCTTTGCTACTTTGTTCTGTATTACCCAGTTAATAGGCTTCCTCATTCCATTTGCATACATCCTGACGCATGTGACCAGTTGTCACTGTCAACTGATGTTTGAATTCTTTATCCGTTGGGTTCATGATCATCCATCGGATTGTTGATCATCCGTCGGGTTGTTGATCATCTGTCGGGTGCTTTGTAGTTTATCCGTCGGGTAGCAATCAGGCACTTGACTTCATTTCACTTATGCAAGATTTACAAGACATCATCTACGTACAATTAATCAACCTATTCTGCATATCTAGTTAAAGTCCACATGACTTATATGCTACTACAGACTCTATACAAAGGTGTATGCAGAAATGTGCTACAGACTCATTATTACATAAGCTACTCACTCGATGGATAATAAATTATTATCCGTCGGGACTATAGATTTATCCGTCGGGACTAAAATTCTTATCTGTCGAGTGCCACATTATTTCACTAAGTAAAATCTACTTAGGTGTTTTGTTTGTGAAATCATCAAGTACACAACATATGCACAACAGCTATTCAAAGAAGGAGGAAGAGAGAAGAGAGAGAAGCATATCTTCGAGCTAACAGGAAAGGAAGTAAATGGGAAGATATAAAGAAAAAGATGGACAAACCAGAAACATATCACTATTCAGACCCTGGTAACTCTAATCTGCTGAGAACTGTGGAACATTACAGATGGAGTATGAAAATATCCATGACTTTAATGATCATTTCAGCAAAATAATTATTGGAACTACTGTGAACATTCTAAAGAATGGATGGAAGATCACTATCAATCACAGAGATGGTCTACAGATGAAAGTGTCTACCAGTGTACTGAAGAAGTTGAACATTGTTGAACTGTTTGTCCTAGCCTAAAAAATTCCATGGTTGAAATTGAATGAGAATGAATATTTCAGAGACAAACTTTGGAGAATGATGATGAATGTATCTCCTCAAGCCTTTTTGTATCCATTCGTGATCAGAGTAGTTGCAGATGGCAGGTTGTAAAACATCACTATATCTGACCAACATCTGAGATCCATTCGATATCTACAACTCACTTTTCTTGAAAGTCAACTCAGGAGTAAAAGAGCAAAACTGGAGGCACCAGGAGTCAAGAGATCAAAAGCAGACCTTAAAGCTGCTGAAGTTCTATATGCTTAATGACAAAATGATCAGAGGTACAGAGAAGGACATGAGGAAAGTTGGAAGAGCTTATCATGAGATAGTGCTAATTAATGGAGAATCAGAAATGAATCTTCTAAAAGTTAGTAAACCTATCATCAACAGTGAAGGGGAACTAGTCTTTGAGATTAATCAAGCAAAAATCAATATCAATGATTTCAGAACAAGCTCATCAGAAGCAATTTATCAAGCCTTAATGGACGTCAAGCTCTCCACATGTAAGGAGGATAAAATTGCATTGATCCCAATCCTAAGGATACTTGATGAGGTATTGGAAGAAGAGTCAATCAATGACACCAAGAGAGTATGAGGACATCCTAAAAGGATAACAGTCTTCGTAATGTCCAGAAAATCATTGCTATTATTGATCTTGTTCCTAAATGCGCCAAAGTCAAATACCTTGAGATAATGCTTCATGAACTGAATAATCCACCTCCAGTCAATGCACTTGAGATAGAAGCTCGTGATTGTATGCAAGCTAGATTGAATGAGCTAAAAGAGTCTCCTCCAAAACCTTCAGTTCCTAAGAAGAAAGTCTCTAAAAGAAAATTCGATCAGCCTCAAGAAGGAGAAGGAAGCAGGAAGCAGAAGAGGACAAAGACAAAGAAGACATAGAGTATATGTTCAGGCTAGAGGAACACTTCTTTGTAATTTGTATCTTAAGAAATCTGAAAATGGATATGTATTCCAGAATGTATTTAATATCTTTATCTGTTTTATAGTTCGTACTTTTTCTTATTATCAGTTGAGTTATCTTTGGGGATTTGCTTGTCGAACTCTAACAATCAAATAGGGGGAGATTGTAAAGCATAATGTAATGTAACATGTAATCGAGGATTTATAACTCAACATGAAAACAATAACAGATAAACAATATTAAACTGTGAAGCACAGGGACCCTACAGATGAAGACAGGATAAACACAAAGAACCAAATGATGTGATTAACTCATTAAATCCTCTAACAGATCATGGGAAGAAGTTTATTGTCATGTTCAAATAGCCATGAAGAATAAGACATCAAGGGACTTTAAGCATCAGTTGCATGTATTGATTTCAAGTGTTACAGATCAAGGGTTCAGTGAGAGAAGCAATGGATAAACATCAGTCTATATCAACTCAGAAACACAAGACAAATTGAATTAGGATACTCTCAATGCTAGCTGTTTTTGAACCAGACCAGTGCACCAAACATCAGTATTCAAGAAAGTATTGTGATTCAATTACAGAAGAAAAATGATTGATACATTGAAGAATGGTTTGACAAATAGCTAAAATACTCTAAGTCATGACAGCTCTCTCTATCTAGTCGCCACAGGAGTACTTATCGCCACAGAGCTGTTATCAGAGAAATGCACAAAACAACTGTCACCATAGAGCTGTCGCCACAGAGCTGTCACCATAGAGTTATGCACAAGATAACTCTGTCGCCATAGAGCTGTCGCCATAGAGCTGTCACCACGGAGTTATGTACAACTCTGTCGCCATAGAGCTGTCGCCACAGAGCTGTCACCACAGAGATATGCACAAGACAACTATGTCACCACAGAGCTGTTGCCACAGAGAAGGCACAGAGGATGCTGTCGCCACAGAGCTGTCGCCATAGATGTGTTGTTCACTGATTTGAAGTGCAGCAAATTTAATGAAATGAGTGGATAAGAATTGGCCACCCATTCATTGAATGTGAAAAGTCTACAGAAGCAAATTGAATGAATTTTCATTCAGTTAGTTATCTTCTTCAGCAAACACAGAAAGTTTATGAGAGCTCCATTAAAGCTTCACATTTATTATCTTTGTAAACATACTGTTATGTTACTGAATTTATTGTAGTTAATCAATACATTGATTAGATTGTAGCAACCTCAAGGTTTATATTAATAAAACAATATATTCCTCAAATTTTTTTGTGTTGTTTTTGATTCTGTACTTTAAACGAAGAACTTGAAATGAATCGAAAAAGATTGTAGGTATCGGATTCAATCCCCCCCCCCTCTACGATACTTTGGGACTAACAGAGTCCTTGAATTGGACTGAAGTTAGGAGACTTGGTGTCAAATCTCTGAATTAGAATGGACTTTGGAGTCCTCCAATGCAGGAAGTTGATTCCTTATCCTATGGGATTTCTTGGAGGACAGTCTCCAAGGAATTGTGTCATTATTTGGACTTTATCATCAGCTGATTTATCCCTTATTAATTAATTACGAAATTAATTAATATTCAGGGTTTTGGGCCCTTTCTAATGGGCTTAACTATCAGCCCAATTCGGGAATATTTAATGCGATATTAATTATGCAATCAGGGTTTATTTTACTCCCTATCACTTTGTTTTCTTTAACAAAAATCTCACTCAATAAAATTATATTCACCCCATTATCAAACTAACAAAAGAATACATGCTTTTAATACTTAACTGATCTAACAACAAAATTTATTATGTGTTATATCGGGCTGTAAAATGATCTGGGTAGAACCGTGCACCCCTGTACTAAAGTATCGGATGTCGGGATTATGTTATTCGGATAAAAACTGATCCCGTATATATGAGCTACAGATCCATGCCAAATATGAGTATGCATGTCACGACTGGGATTTTTGTGAAATATATATTATGTGAATAAAATATAAATTATGTGGATTATGTGCAAATTATGTGAATTAGTGAATGCATATTTAAAAATATATTATTCTAGTTTAACGAGTCAGTATCAGACTTAAGATATGATGTGTGATTTATATCTCGATTGAAATATCAGTTGGTCCATTATATGGGACGCGATCCGTAATGACTGATTAAATGAAAAGTAAAATTAAAATTATGATTAGGAGAGGAATTTAAGTGAAGTATGTGAAAAATATGAGATGAAAAGTGGTTTTATAAGTTGATATGATTTTTGATTAAGGTTATGTAGAACAGATGTATTATTTGAATTATCGATTGAACGATAATTGCGAAAAATAGTTATAAATAGAATTTAAATGGAAAAATATTTGAATATGAGATTTTATTGATGTTAATATGTAAATATATGTTATTTGACCCTTATGTGTGCATATTTATAATTGAGGTATTTTTAAATATTTTTAAATATTTTATTTTATAAGAAATGAGATTTATTTGATCTTTAAATATTTTTCTAAAATAATCAGAGTATGATCAAGTTATGAAACATATTTTATTATCTCCGAAATAGTCCTAGATACTTTGTAAAAATAAGGGTCAGATTTATTTTAAGGTCTTGGTATTTAAAATGTTTTTTTTGAAGGTTATTTTTATTTTGTGCGTTAACTTGCGAAATTCGTAGAAAATAAACCGCTCATTTGAAAATTATTTTTAAATTATGGCTGTAAATATAATTTCATTATCTTTATTTTAAAAATCAGTTTCAGATATATTTTTATCTTTTTCCGGATCCTAATATTTTATTTAATTTATTTTCAACATTTGGCACCAAAAGAAAATCAAAAATTAGATACATAAATGCCCTGCCAATTTCAGTCCATATGCTCCATCTCCCTCTTTCTTTTCTTGTTGCAGTCTTTCGACTCCTCTCCACCTCTCTCTCTCTCTCTCTCTCTCTCTATCTCTCTCTCTCTCTCTCTCTCTCTCTCTCTCTCTCTCTCTCGGGTATTTCTCTCTCTCATCGAGTTCATCTCGATTTCTTGCTTGATTCTTCGATCTCAGGTCGATTACATGCCCCTCCTTGCTTCCTATATACATGCGTGTGTATGCATATATGCATAACTCGAAATTTCAAAGACATATATCGACTAGGGTTCGATTTTTTTCCAAATTGTTAACTTCAGTTTTGATGAATTCTTGATATGGTTCACTGATAATGAATGATTACATGTTATATTAGCATTATCGATAGAGTTTTCAGTTGAAAACCCCTAGGGGCACCACCGAGGCTCTTTCGCCGCCGACAATGATAACCGGAGAGCCGGCGGTGATGTTATTACTGAGCCTAATAAATTATAAATTTAAGAATTTGTTACTTGCATGTCATGATTACGAAATTTTAGATTTTTGTTTTTGGTTTATGAATTGAATTTTATTATTAATCGATGTTTATGAGTCCTTAAGTTGTATTTAAGTTGTTAATTGTGTTGCATGTCAAAAATATGAATTTTCAGATTTTTATATTTGGATTAAATGTTTCGATGTGATGAGTTTTATTCAAATATAGAAATTAAATGATTTCCGGTGGTAAATAGTTATGTGATAGATGATGGAATATATATGTAAGACGAATCATAATGTTTGTAATTATGACACTCTATTTTTGAAAGTTGTATAAGATAATAGGTTTGAAGATTTTAAAAGATGATTACAGTAATTGTAAAAAATTGAATTGTTGGGTGTTTGATTGGTTAGAGTATGAAAAAAAAGGTCATGCCAAATTTTTGGCAGGACTTAGAGATAGTAGATAAGAGCTCGATAAAAGTTTTGTATTAAAATTGTGTATATGTGATTATATGTATATGTGGCAAGGTGGATATTAAGTACATGTGTATGCATATGAGTATGTTATTTAGTACGAAAGGGTAGAAAAATTAGATATCAGGGGAACGCCATTCGATTATAAGAATCCATGATTAGGGTTTATTGTTGATTGTAGATTTGAAAAGCAAGAAAACACGAACTAGAAAAGGAAAGGAGGCTCTAAGTGACAGTAACCTGATTCAGATAAAAGGGAAATCTTTTTAGGCAAGTAACTATACCCTTCTTATAATGATAAAGATTATGATTATGAAATAAAAAAATGGATTAAATGATAGTATGAGTTCTGTTAATGTCACACATTTACCTTGCTTACCTGATTCCCTTCTAGATATTTATCAACCCTAATTGTAACCTAAACAGTGTACCGTTGATAACCTTTATGTTCTGTTGATATACCTGTGTTGATTGAATACATATAACTTATTGCTACTCGTGTTTAATCGATAACTTTACATTGATACTGTAAGCCTTCCAGACCCGGGTATAAGTCCGGGGGTTACGAGCTAATCACCAAACCTGTACAAGCTTATTAATAAATAATAAAGAAATGAAACTAAACCCCTTAATTACTACCAGGACCTTTTTAGGTTGAAGTATGAAAATAAGAACCACTAACTACTTTTATTACAAATCAACATTTAGAATCTCACAAACTTTCTTTATTACAAACCATTATCTAACTCATTTTAAAATAAGTTCAGCTTTTATTCAAACACACATACTATCTATCAACACTCCACCTGCTCGGGCAACTCAAAGCTTTCTTCCTGGATTGGGATCAACACCATGGGTATAAGAGGATCTCGAGGCTTGACTCGCTTCTTTACCACTCGTGTCCTGACGGGTTTCATATTCCTTCTTAACTGAAACAATAATGTGAATAACAACAAAAAGGGGTGAGCCAAAATTGCTCAACAAGTCTACAAAATATACACAATGTTAAAGCAATATAACTGAATCTGTATCCCAGGTATATCTGCAAAGATATAACATCATAAGAATCAAAAGAAGGCCATTGCTGGCGAATACAAACGAACTACACTGGACTCAAGTTCGCAGCTATACCCTGCTGATCAGCCAGGATACAGTGCAGATCTATATCTCACTATATAGATCCCGTCGGGCACCCAGGCACTACGGCCCATCTCAAGGATCCGGTTATGTCCCGGTCCTTAGGATTAAGTAAACTTAATCCCCAAAAGTAATGTTATCCGGTCCCTGGAATAGCAACCGGAATAATCGGTATACTTTGATATATTCTAATCACCAGAATATATCAATAATTGTGAGTAATAATTGGAATATGGATAATGAATTCAAATGAAAAGAATAAATCAAGAAGTGAAATGAAATATGAACAAGAGAATTAAAAGAGTGCAATTGTGATAATAATCTGAAGAGAATATCACTATTCTGAAAAAATAGAATAGAGGAGAAACTTGCCTTCTGAGCGACTTACTGCAATTAAATCACTTACATCTATCCCCTACTTGACCTGCCTTGCTGGCTTAGTTTCTGTTAGCAAAATAGACTGGTTAATTCAGTTTGTACTTCGGTTGCACCTTAAATCGACTTCATTTTGTTCCTACTATCTACCCATACGCTTATAACCGACTCGAATATTACATATAAGCAAGTAAGATTCGATTAACCACATAATACACATAAGCACATAAGCACATAATCGTTTTTATAGTTAAAATAATTTTTAGAATCAAAATCGACTCGCTGATTGCTCCATTGATCACCTTTTTCTTCAGTTCCCATTTTTCCGGAATTTTTCGAACTCGTCTCGGCACGTATTTCGACTGATAATCAAGCAATCAATAGAGTCAACTAATTTTGAGAAGAAATTAGGTCTTCATATTATTTTTAGTGAAAAGAATTCATTTTTCTGAGTCAACAGGCTTTCGTTTCGCTCAAATCGGACTAACGGTTGAATTATTATCAATTAAACACTGATAATTCAATTTATTATTCAATATAAATAATTATTGCTAATTTTTTGAATCCCAAAATAATTTTTAAATAATTATTTAAGAAAAATCAAAGTCAAAAATAATTTTTTTTTATAATTTTTGGAGTTAAAATGAAGAAGTTATGATTTATTAAAAATTATGTGACTAATTATCGAAATAATTAATCACTTTTTAAATATTTAATAAATAAATAACTAATAAATAATTAATAGATAATTATTTATTAATTTAAAATAATTAATCTCTAATTATTAGGATTTATTACTATTTATTACACTTATTTATAAATTAATAATACTTACTCGATTAAATCAATTATTTACAAATAATCACTCGATACTATTAACGGATACGCTATTTATCGAATAACTACTAACTGCTCGAATTATAATCTACTCAACGATTAAGTACTCGTATAATTACGAGCTACTCGCAATTCTCACATAATTATCGAACAATTACATTATTATTATTGTACTTATACGATTCGTTAATCAATTAATTATCGGTATTTAATTATACGATACGAACAATTACTGTAATATTATTCGAATAACTAACGCTCGAATAATAATTCTCATTATCGAATCACTACTCGTATAGATACGAGTTACTCATAATATTTACTAATTATCGGATCATTAATCGTATTATTTAATCCTTATTTATTAATTAATTACCTAACTATTAATTAATTACCTAATTATTACTTAATTAGATAACTAATAAATAATTAGATAAATAATTAAATAATTAATTAAATAATTAAATTCGAATTTATAAATTAATAAAATAATTCAGAAATTAATAATACTATTTTTCAGAATTTAGAACTAATTTTTAATTAATTATTAGAATTTTTAAAATCTGATTTTGATTTACTAAAATATAAATAAATAATTAATAAATCAAAAACACAATTCAGGTAATTGGTTAAGGGTTTAGGGGATTGAAGTCGGGTCGAACTCCCGGGTTAACGGGTTGTCCACGAACCCAGTCGGGTCGGGATGAACAGCCACCGCGGCTCCACCGCCGGTGGTTGTTCCGGTGACAACACGGCGATGAAACGCCTTGATTCCGGCTCGATACTTCTGGGCTTTCACTCCTCACGACCCCAGGCCTCCTCCTCCTCCTTCTTCCATCGACCACGACGCCAAGAAGCCGAGGAACGCCGCCGCGACGGCGGTTTTCCGGTGACGTCAAAACCAACACCATACTTGACGAAACAGACATGTATCAACAGGGAATTTAACGATCTACACACTCGTAATCATCAAAACATCAAACAACACACAGAAATTCAAACCCGAATTCAAGAATTAAACCCGAAAATTATGAAATAAAAATCAATACCTCTGATGATGATTTTGACGGGATAATCTGATAGAACAGGCTTCGGGCTTCAAATCGGTTACTCACACTTCGATTTCTGACACTCCTATCACGATCAAATCGGCTTTGATCCGCAAGAACACTCAACAACCCTAATTCCTTTTCTGAATTTTCTGATTTATTTTTCTGATTTTTAATTAAAATTAACTGATTTAATTAATGATAAATCATGTATTTATATTTATGAAAATAATACCCCTAAATAAAATTAAGGGTCTAATTACACTCCTAATAAAAATATTTGGCCCCAATTTTTATATTTTTGGGTATTAATATTGAATTTTTAAATATTTAATAAATACAAAATAAATGTCAAAAATTCCCAAAAATTGTGAATATTACAAAAATGCAAAGAAAAAATGATATATGATAATTTCATGATCATATAAAAATAAAAATGTGATTTTTGTGGGGTTTTTGGTACCCGAAGGGGTCCGGAAAAGTCGTTTTTCGCGAAAAAGGTAAATTTGTAAAACGTCTAGGGGTTCAGAATAACGATATGGTATAAGGCATTTTTGGCAAAATAGGGCCAATGATTTTGTTTGAAATACGGGCTTTTAAAACATGGTTTTGAGCTGTACGAGTTTTGATATAAGATATATAATTTACGATAAAACACTCAATAAATATCCAAAACACGTTTGGATCAAAACAGATAATACGTAACACGTAGCAGTTAAGGTTTAATGACTCAACACATTTAATCACATATAAATGACATATTAATACACATATTTTATTATAAATATGATATAATATAACGTAAATTTTCCGGTCGTTACAGATACAACCAATGCTGATCGATAACCAGTGATTATGAACTTGAGCTTTATTTTATCTCATGTTATTGATACCTATGTTAATTCTCTGATCATTCCCTACCTATTGATTCCCTATATATTTTTTGTTATATTTTCATACCCTGAAATAAAACTAAGAATGGTTTTTGACTTGAAAGAGTCTGAATGATTTCAAAGGTCGGTAAATATTTTAAAATGAAATTAAGTTCTGAAAAGTGAAATGATTTTTCCAATATAAAGGGTGTCATTGAAATCCTAAATATTGGAGGCATAAGCGGCCATATATCAGTGGTCCAGCCAAGTGTATAGAGTCGGCGCCTTGGGTACCTTTAATGACCAGATGGAGGTCAGTATGGACTGATCACTCGTATTATTTGTTTATGAAATTGTTATATACTCTAATGGAAAGTTATTAAATTTACTTTTAAAAAGAGATATTTGTGCAATAGCACTGTTTTATTTAGAAAAAAAGTGAATCCAAAATTTTGAAATGACAATGACTAAAATGTTTTTAAAAAAAAAGATGTCTTGAAAGGAATGGTAGAACCCTGTTTAGTACCATCCTCATAACAGTTGGCTTAAACCCTAAATCACATCAAAACTAAGTTAGGATGGTTAATTAGACTTTTACTACCAAGATTAATTGTTATAATTGATAGTTTAGTTACTTGATGAGCTCTGTAGCTCATCTATTCTGTTTGATCTAATCTTTGGTTGTTAAGAAAAAAGATGGCAATCCTTAGGTGCATAGCGTGGAAGAGTGTTTTTAGTGTCCCCTTACAGACTGTTAGGTTTGTTGTTATAGCGCAGGTAGATGGCAAGTGGGAGGATTTCTTTGGTTTTAATTATGTAAATTTTTATGTTAGGTCACACACACTGTAGAAGGGGGTTGAATATAGTGTATAGTACAATCAAATCAAATTAAGAACACAAGTATGTAACACAAAATAATCTTATTAATAAAACAGTATTGCAATGGAACCGTTCTCTCTCAGTGATGAACAAATATCACGAGAGCTGCTAGGGTTACAATGAATAATATTCTCGATAAAGATAACACTTATAGTGTAAACCCTATGCTATGTTTATATACCACACAGTTACAAGATAATCTTCTAATTGATATCGAATATGATTCTGTATCCTAAAATATATCAATTAGTTATCTTTTCCTCCAAGTCTTCTATTCCTCATAGAATTCTTCTCCATGCATATCTCTTCTTATTTTAGTCTTGATCTTCTTTCCTTTCAATCAGTCGCCTTCCTTATCTGAAAGTCTTCTTAAGTCCTGATATTATCTCCTGATGAATATCTTCTGATATCTTAAGTTCTGATATCTTAAAATCTGACTTCAGTATAAGTACTGATTTCCAGTTAAGTCCTGATTTATCCTGTTAGTCAAGATTTGAAAACTAAACATAAATCATTATTAGACATGACATCACAAATATATCTAACAATTTCCCCCAACTTGTAAATTAGCATAATATACAAGTTCAATAGATATTTGATGATGTCAAAAACATTAAGTACAAATGCATATGAGAATTTGACTAAATAACTACAACTCACAGTCCTTGTAGCTTTTACCATCCTTAAAGTCTGATATCAGCTTTAGCCTGTATATTCTTCAAAATTTAACAGTTGTAGTCCTTGACTTGGCTTCAGTTTGTGAACTCTTGAATGTCAAGAGTTGTTCTGAGATAGTTCTTCAAAAGAGTTCTCTTAGCATATTCAAGTTCATTTATCATCCTCCTTTTAGCATCTTTAAGTTCAACTGTATCTTCTCATGTCTGAAAGATAGCAGCCCTGAGATCATTAATCTTTGCTTTCCTTATTTCCTGATCCAGTTTGATCAGATAAGCTTTGTCAGACTCCAGATTAAATTCAACACCCTTAATACCCAGAAATGTAGTGATCTTGGCGGTATTATGCTTAATCTCAACTAATTCACCATTGTGAGCTCTGTACTTTGGATAGTATGGTCTGTCAGACTTTACAAAGTAAAGTTTCTTCTGCCTTTGAATATCAGATTTTAAGTAACTGGAAGCACCATCTGTTGACCTGTTCTTCACTTGAAGTAGAAATAAAACATGTTGCAGTTCTTCATAATACTTCAACCGAATTGCATCCTTTCTTATCTGGAATACTCTCCCATCTGTCATAAAATAAAGCATTATGTCTTCTTTCAGCTTGGAATTGTAAACCATCTGTACAGATTCCAATTGATTTAATCTTTCTGGAGTTGTCCCTACTCCTGGTTCAGAAAGAGATGTAGGATCTAAGGTAGAGTTGTTTACTCTTTTCTCATCAGCATTACCCAGTCCTGTTTTATCTCTAGCTCCTTCCCTTGGAGCAATCTACCCTTAAAAACATTTGTTGAAGTCTTCATAGGTTGAGCAGATTGTTGAGCTTTAGTAAATCCAGGTAGTAGAATTTTTGAAGGTTTAACATGAGCAATGTCAGAGGTTTCCTTTTCTTCTGATGTCAAGACAACTTGAGCTCTGTCAGAGGTTGCTTGAATATTGCTTTTCTTCATCAAAATTAGACTTGTATCTTCATCAGATTTTGCTTCCAGATCCATAGTTGGTATATATATCTTTACAGGTTCATCAACTTTTGCCTTACCCTTGAATCTAGGATCAACTTCCACCTGTGATTTGGACATAGCCTTAGATCCCTCAGTATCTGTCCTCTCTTTGATCACAATGCCCTTAGGCTTAGGTGGTTTCTTTGCAATGACTTGAGCTTTAGACTTTGACTTAGATATGTCATTTTCAGCTTTCAGTCTAATCTCTTCTTCCTTCAGGCTTTCAAAATCCATGTCTGGATTATCCTTTAGGAACAGCCTTTTGGAGATCCCTTCATCAAGTTTCAGAGTTTGTTCATTAGAACTTATCCTTTTACCAGTATCAGAACTTGTTCCTCTCCCAGCATCAGAACTTGTTCTTTGACTTGTAGTTCTGGCTTTGCTTGATAAAGAACCCCTGCCTTGACCTAGACCTCTACTCCTTTCAGAGTTTCCCTGGTCTTCATTATCGTCATCCTCACCCTTCAGTGGTTGATCAGTTTTGCATTTGGACTTAATCACTTTCTCCTCCTTTTTGGCATCATCTGGTAGAAGCAGGGAGACAAGCAATTCCACAGATTTTTGGATTTCATTGAGTTGGTCTTGTTAAGCAGCTTGATTCTTTAAAATATCAGATAGTTGAGCTTGCTGCTTTTCTTAAGTCTTTTCTATATACTCAATGCGGTCAAAGGTCGGCTTAAAAAACCTTTTCTTGTCCAATTTGACATTCATGTCTTGCTGAATCAGTGTTTCTTGAATTTTGTTCACCTTGGCTTGAGTTATTGAGTGTTGACCTTGAGGGTTCCTGGTACTCAATGCAGTACCTCTAAGCTGTGCTTTGAAGTCATCATTCATCAGCATCTCATCAGCTTTAGCCAGGTGCTCAGCAAGAATATTTGCAGTAGGAACAAAATCAACTTTGTTCCACTCCTTGATCCATTCTTTTCCTCTGGAGGTTTCACTCTAAGGTACAGGTGCATCCTCTCTCACAAACTTTTTAATCAAATCAGCTTTATCAACTGTTTATAGAGGTGCATGTCCTGAAGGACCAGCTACATCAGCATTTTCATTTGTAGCAGCTTCACCAGTACTTTCAATATTTATTTCAACAGAACTTGCAGAATCTTCAGTATCAGCATCTTGTGATAGAATAATTGTATGTGAAGCAATAGAAGATTCATCTGTATTGACATCAACATCTAGCAGTGGAGTTGTTGGTGGAGTTTGTTGAGGAATGGTTGGAGCTTCCAAGTACAGAACCTCAGGCATATTCAAGTTGTGAATATCTATTTCAGCACTTGTACCTGGATTATCAGCATGTACTTGATCAATGATAGGAGACACTGGAGGTGTAGGCATATGTTCTTGAGTATTCTCTGGCTCTTGAATAGGAGATTTGTGAGCTTCAGTAAAGTCTGGTTCAGTAGTGGGAAGAGATTTAATCACAATTGGGTCTTTTGAGATCAGAGATTCCTGACCTCCTTCCTCAGCTGCTGCTTCCATTCCTTCTTCAGAGATTGATGATTCTACAGCCCTCCTTGCTCTTTGCTTTTTAAGTCTCTTAGCTGATGGAGAGACTCTGGGAGCTTGATCATAAGAGTTTAGCTTTCTAAGCCTTTTTAAGGGCCTAGAACTCCCAGTTTCTTGAGCTTTATGAGAAGAGACCTTCTCAGCTACTTCAGCAACAGGTTCTGATGGTTGAACCTGTGCCTCATCATCAGACTCATCTCTTAAAATTATCTTCCTTCTTTTTTGCTATGCTTGAGGTACTGTCTTAGTCCTCTTTGCTCTAGAAGGAGAAGGATTCACTTGATTATGTGTTGATGGCTGTGGTTGCTGTATTTGATTAATGGTTGGTTCTGATGGCTGTTGTGTGTTGGTGGGTTGGACATCAGGATATAGCAATGAGTAGGTTTCATAATCAGCATTTACCAGAGCTTGCTTTACTGATAAAGGAATTATAATGGGTCTCAAAACTCCCTTCTTGTTGTCAGCAGTTAAGAGATCAGTAAAAGCCCTCTTAGCTAATCCAAACGGTTCTATGTGATTACTTGCTAGTTGTTGTTCATCTGATGTACAGTAACTGTAGATTAACTGACAAAACCTAGCAAAGTAAACTACATTCCTGTCCTCATGCATCCTATCTCGTATAAAACATAACACAGTCTTTGCCATAATTAAAATGAGACTGGTTTAAGAGTGCATACCCAATTTGTTGTGTCAGAATGGGAATGACATCAAAATTTGAGCACTTGTTGGCAAACGTCTTCGTGATGCAATCGAAGAAAAAGCTTCATTCTCTTCGAATATGTGGGCGTTTAAGTTGGCCCAACTTTGCCAAACTCTCCTCATAACCTAAATTAGCCATCATTTGTTGTAGCAATGGCTCCTCAACAACAGAACTGAATTGACAGTTTTCAGGTAGGTTTAGAGCTTTTCGAACTGTGGCCGGAGTAACAACATACTCAACCACCTTTGCTGTAAACACGATGCTTGGAGTCCCATGCTTACCACCATCATCATAAAGTCCCGTTTGCCAAAACGTCAGAACTTGATTTCCAGATAAACTGGATGGTTGCGTCAAAGCGAACCCAATTTCACTATGAGATAAGAAATCCTGTATAAAATGAAGTTCCGAAGGAGCTTCACTCTTAGTGAGAATGGCAGCGTAGTTGTTGGGGACGAACCTTGCTCCATTAAAGATTATATCCTTGGGTGCCATTGAAAATGAGTGAAAATTTAGAGTGCCTGAAAGGTGTTTGATAAAATGTCTGGATAGAAAATCGTCAGAGAATATGAGAAAATAAGAAAAAGAGAGAGAGTATTGAAAGAAATGTAAGTAAAAGATTTTTAAAATATTTTATCTCTTTTACTTATACGCTCCACTTGACAGCAGTTATTGAGAAGTGGAACAGACTATACACCTGTCAGCCATGCAGTAATTAAGACAAAAGTTAATGGGCACGGGAAATAAGTAATGATTACTATGCACATGCAGTTTTTCAAAAAAAAATTGTTCCCACTAAACAAATGATTATTACTGTCTTTATCTCACTTAAACCAATATTCTGATAAAATATAACCGTTCAAGTATTGACCCAAAAATAAATCAAGGAAATAAATACTGCCACGTAAGCATCGGAACTTGATTATTATCAGAATTTAAAAGTCATCAGAATATGGCTTCTTTACTCAAAAAGTGAATGTTTGTTCCTGTAATTCTTCACACAAATACTGATATGGTTACCGTAGAACTTAATCATCAGAACTTCCATCAGAACTTGTCCTCAGAATTTATGCAACTGACACTTAAACTGTTCATATAAAACAACATTGATCACCACAGTAATTTTCATCATTCATATGGAGTGTAAGTGTGTGCATTAAGCTAAATATCAGACAAAGAGTAAAGTCTAATTCACTTCAGTACATCTTAGAAATAAGGCATAACTAAGAACTTTGCTCAAAATATGTCATTAGTCTGAAGTCTACTATAGAATGAGTTCATGCATGAGTCCACCTCAACTGTTTTGTGCTCATTTTATGCATCTTTTGAAATTCCTTTTTACAGTGGCTTCTCAGTGTAAGTGAGTCACGACTGCTTATCAGAATTTATGCTGTTATCAGAGTATTTCTCCAGTAATCAGAGAATATGAAAAGTCACCAAGAAAATTTTATTTTGCTTTTCTAATGTATATTACTTAATACCAGCAATGCACTTGGGTCTTCCCTTCCACATACATTTTTCTCTAGATCTCAAAGGAGTACCTGATATGTATTTCTCTTCTTTACTTTTTCTTTTGATAAGTGAGGCTTATCAGCACTTAGTACATCCATAAGATTTACCAACATCAGAACTTAACAGATAAGAAGCAATATTCTAGTTTGTGACTTAGTAATAAGATACACAAAGTAAACCTATCCAAGCTCAATATCATAATTTGCTTATTTCAAAAGATTTCCACATAAACAATTACTTCAAACATGGGATCTTAGGTATATTAGAGACTACTAGGTTAACATCTAGAACAATTATACTCATTGGATTGAATAGTCACAGAAACATTCATATCACTGTCAGAGTTTAGAAATTCACATCAGACAACAATCGACACTTAGGTAAATTTCAATTTAAGCACAGATTACATAAAGATAGTAATATCTGTAAATACTGATCATAAAGTCTGATGAGTCAAGATATCAAATGAGTATGATGGGAGAACTTAGCTATTTTCTGGGCCTTCAAGTCAAGCAGAATGAAGAAGGAACTTTTATTTGTCAATCTAAGTACACCAGAAATTTGTTGAAGAAATTTGGAATGCAAGACTGTTCAAGTGCATCCTCTCCTATGGCCACTGCAACAAAATTGGATAAGGATACTGGTACATCAGTAGATATTACTGATTATAGAGATATGATTGGCTCACCACTCTATCTAACTGCAAGTAGACTTGATATTATGTATGATACCCGTCTTTGTGCAAGATTTCAAGCAGATCCAAGAGAGCCTCACTTAACAGCTGTGAAAAGAATTTTCAAGTACCTTAAGGGTATAGCTGATCTGGGATTGTGGTATCCTAGGGAATCAGACTTTAAGCTAATAGGTTACTCAGATGCAGATTTTGCAGGGTGCAAAATTGACATGAAAAGCACAAGTGGAAGCTGCCAATTTCTTGGAGGCAGGTTAGTTTCTTGGTTTAGCAAGAAACAAAAGTCAATTTCCACATCAACTGCAGAGACAGAGTACATTGTTGCAGGAAGCTGTTGTGCACAAATTTTTTGGATGAAGAATCAGTTCATGGATTATGGGTTAACATATTCTAAAATACCTATTTACTGTGATAATCAAAGTGCTATTGCTATGACAGGTAATCCAGTTCAGCACTCAATGACAAAGCACATCAGCATTAGGTACCACTTCATAAGGGAGCATGTGATGGAAGGTACAATATAAATCTTCATGTTATATAACATACATATTGTACCTGTAAATATATGATATTTGCATGATTTTATTGAAGTAATGATATTTGTGAAACATGTTTTGCAAGATAACACGTTTTAGAAGATATTTTATTTGCAGTTAATGAATGAACTCCGATGACTCCAATTAAAAGGTGGACTCCATAGAACTTTACTCTGATTTGGTAATACTTATTAATATACACTATATAAGTTAGTGATACTACAATTTTAAAAAATAATGTAATGATTGAAGTTTATATTTTTATTGATATATATCGGCGTGTTAGCGAAAAATTATTATATTTAATTAAAAGGTAAATTTTAGCTGAGATCAATAATATAAGAATTGTCATTAGTCTGTTAACCAACCAAAAACCGACCAAATCCAACTAACTATATTCAGATTTATGTTATTTTAATATGTTTAAACCCAAATCAATGGTAAAATTGTATGTGTCAATGACAAATAAATTATGTTAGCTTGAGGCCCGTTATATCAACCAAATCCAGCTAATTATACTTACTATTTTGTTTAATTTTACTTTAGCCCGAGGTGATTATTATTTTATTTTAGACCGAATGGATAATATGTATTATTTTGTTTTAGTTTGATGACATTATATTTATTACACAAATTTTCTTTCAAATTTTTATTTTGTTATAGTCTGGTCCAATAATATAATATTTTTAGTGGGATCAAAAATATTTATTATTTTATTTTAGGTCGATTCTTCAAATTCAACTAACAATATGTAATTTTAAATTTTTTTATTATAAATTAGATCAATAGTATAATTTTGTTTAGTCCGGCCGGGTGAATTTTGTATATTATTTTGTTTTAACAAAAATCATTAGACATATTATAATTATGTTATAAATATTTATCTATTTATACGAAAGTTTTACTTTAAATATTACGGTGACCACTACCATAAATTATCATTGTTTTGTATTTAGTATAATAGTATAATTTTTTTAGCCTGGTCTGGTAAATTTTATATATTATCTTGTTTTAACGAAAATCATTAAATATATTATAATTATGTTATGAATATTTATCTATTTATGAGAGTATTTTATTTTAAATATTACTATAATTACGGTGACCAGATCGACTACCAACCAAATTTTCATTATTTCGTCTTTAATATAACAAAAATCATTAGACATATTAATTCTGTTATAAATATTTTTCTATTTATGAGTATTTTATTTTAAATATTACTATAATCGACCAAATCGACTAACGACCAAAACTATACGTAAATTGTGGTCAAACTTTAGACAATTTGACAATTAAAAATTAAAAAGTGCTACTAATTATAGACAGAAGTAAAAACCGGCGGGAGAAAGTAAAAACTTTGAGAATTTTCAGGAGAGAAGAGAAGAGATGGGAGAAAAAAAGAATAGAAGAGAAATAGTAGAAGAAAATGTGAGAAAATCTTTACAAATCTTCTCATTTTTTGAAAAAAAGTTTCGTATAAAATTATAGAAAATTTTCAATTCCGATTATTTCTTCTCTCAACAAAAATCTGGTGAGTCCGAAGAATAATAGTAAAATTATTTTTCTCTTCTTATATTTTCTCTCCATTTTCAAACTGTGCACAGCGTTACCTATTTCTCCATCAGTTTGAGTTATTTTTATTGTGTGCCATTACGGACAATGGGGATTTGCTTACGAAATTCACGGTGTTAAATCTGGGCAAACATGGTGCAATTTGCCTGATTGCAGAAGTATAAGCAGTTCTGTTTGGGTTGGATATTGTCAAAGACCAAGAGGTTCAGTTTCATTATTAACTATATTATATTCTCTCTACATTATATGTTTAAAATCACACGATCACTACTGTTTCATGTTCAAGCAAAGCCCATTTTCTCAATTTCAAAACTTATTTCACCTGGTTGTCAGATTATTTGTTTCAGCAAATACCATTTAAGTGATGAATATGTTTACTTTACATGCATTTAAGACAGTGATGAATATGTTTAGGTATTAATTTAAGGTTTTTGAAGATGGGTAGTTCTTGATTTAACCTGATTGACTCTGTGTTTTGATCCCATTTTAAAACTTGGTGCTCTTGCATATACACGATATAGACTGGGTTGAAATTGTCCTGGTATTATTTTAAGGCTCTGAAGGAGGGGTAATGATATTGTAATCCAAATCAGTAGTTTGTACTTTGTAATGTAACCTGATTTTTGTACATGCATAGTTCTGTTTGTGTAAATCTCTTGGGAAAATCTAGAGACCTATTGACCCATGCCTTAAGGGAATGTGCCTAGTTATCTCTCTGACTTGAGATTATACAGCCATTTGAGTTGTGTTCTTTTCTTTGTGTGGTATCTTTGGTGGATTTTATAGTGAAAATGAATGTGCATCATGCCCGACTACAAAATCGTTGTGTATTAGAAAGAATGAAGTTAGTACTTTTTTAGTTATACTCTTCAAAATACTATAGACATCGTATATCATATTCAATGTATTGAATTGAGATTAGTAATTTCAGTATAATCTATAACAAAATCCGAATCAAATCAATATTTATCGGTTTGTATATCTACATAATTACTTTTTCTTTCCGCAACGGTTACAAAGTATGCTAGAATGGAATTCGAATTGTTACTATTAAGCTTTGATTTTCTTTAAGAAAGGCGTTTAGTATTTTTACTATTTTTTTTTTCGACTAGCTAATTGTTTTGAATATATGTGTATATTCTACGTTTTACATTTTTTTTCCATATACTTAATCCCAAATCCTCCGGTTTAAGGAATAATCTAGAAGTTTACCTAGACTCTCGGTTCCTCTCGCAGATTATATATACCCTATCTTCAGGCCTTCACTAATATTTGTAATTGCTCCGTAGACATTTTATTTAAATATTGCGCCTTCAAATTTTGTCAATTACATACACCACTGTATTTCGAAGACAGATGGGCAATCTTTCAATGTCAGATAATAGAAAGCGAAAACAGAACACAGATTTTTACAAAATTAGTGGAAGCAGCGAAATTGTGAGGGGTGATGTGTGTGTGTGTGTCTGTGTTTGTCTGTATCTGTGTAAATGCAAAGATCTGTAATGTCTGTGTAGATGCACAGATCTTACATGTAGAGGCATCGCGCGTGCTTGTGTGTTTAGAGATTTAATTTGATTTTATGATCTTGACGATGGCTTGTGTGTTTAGAGATTTAATTTGATTTTATGATCTTGAGGATGGGATATTGGTTGTTGATTTAATCGTAATCCAACATTTTTTTTATGATCTATTTCATTTTTTCAAAAGAAACAATTTGAAAATATGTAGTTCTACACCTGAGATCCCTGTTTCGAAAGAGACGAAGCTTAAGGATAGATAGTTCGACGTCGATTAATCAGTTTAACAGGCACTTTTTTTTTCCTTTACATATTCATGGTGTATGCGATTTTTTATTTTAGGGATATATGAGGATCCTTTGTGGCAATATCTGTTGGTACATTTATACTTTAAACTACACTGAATTGAGTTGTTAAAAAGTTAATATCATATTGTTAATTTACTTTAAGTGAATTCTTGGTGATGAAAATGCCTATACATGTATAAGTGTTTCTATGTATTTAGGGACTGATCAAATGGCATAATGCAAAAGGTATTGTGTTACTAGTTAATACAGTATATCAATGATTTTGCTGATTTTCTGTAGCTGGAGATTGTGTACTCATAAGATCATCTCAACCTGATAAACAACCCTCTGTCGCTCTTTTCGAAAAACTAGAAAAACTAGAAACTGATATAGAAGGTGACCTTATGGTTAAACTGAGGTAGTACTGCAGACCAGAGGAGTCAAGTCTTTGGAGGAAACAATTTCATGGCGCCAAGGAATTGCTTTTGTCTGATCACTTTGAAACTCAGAGTGCTAACAAAATTGAGGGGAAGTGCATTCTTCACTCGTTCCTGGACTACACCAAGCTGGAAAATATAGGCCCTGGGGATTACTACTCTCGATTCGGGTACAGAGTTGGTACTAATGAAGTCACGCCCCATCGTGTTCCAGTGTAAGTACTGTGTCACTCTTCCTGATTGTTAAATATATGTTTGATTATTGGAAGACATGGGTTATCACTTTTTTGCATTTTAAAAATTGCAGCTACTGTAAATGCGAGATGCCTTACAATCCGGATTGGTTGATGATGCAGTCTGATGGCTGCAAAACATGGTACGAGCATCTATATTATATAATTTACATCAATTCCCTTGTGAATATGCCATATGTTCATTTTTAATAGTTAGAGAATTGATATCTTGAGGAGCATACTTGCAACCCTATCTATACTGAAGTTGAATTTAAAAGAAAAATTTCAAGATGAAGTCTTCTTCTACCATGAGCTATCTTTAAATAATAGGAGTAAATATTATTATCTCATTATGCGTATTTAAAGAGTCACTTTTAACAACTTGATACCTATGACTTTCACAGAAGTTTCTAAAATATGCTAATTTTGTTTGATGTGCTCCTTGTAGGTTTCATCCTGGCTGTGTGAATATGACTACTGCACAAGCACGGCAACTGAGTAAGTATCTGTGTGATGAATGTTCTTAACAAGATGGGAAGGACTAGGGGTGTACGCGGTTCGGATCGGATCGGTTTTGGGGTAAAAGTCGAACCAAACCGCGAAGAGCGGTTTTAGAAAATTGTCATCCGCAACCGCAGTTGCGGTTAACCGCGTCAATTGCGGTTGCGAATTTGCGGTTATTGTGGATCGGTTTGCGGTTCAACCATTTATTTTAAAATAATTAATAATTTGCAAAAAAATAAATTTGGAATATTAATAAATTCAAGTTGAAGTTATGTGAATTTACATTCAAAAATAAAATACAAACTAGTGCTCCGTGTGGAGCAAGGATATTAAAAACATACAAAAATATGGAGGCGAGAGAAAAGAAAAAAGAAAAAGATAAAAAAAATTACATGTTAATTACATTTTCCATTTGTTTGGTTATATATTTTATAATGATTCTGAATCTTATGAACGAAATCTTAACATTAACCTAAGATTAGTTAATAAATGTGTATACTTATTAATTTATATGATATTAACTACATTTTTGGAAGTATATTTTATTATAAATATATGTTGCGAGTTGCGGTTGCAGTTGCAATTTTCAAGAATTTAAAACCGCATCCAAACCGCGAATGAGCGGTTTTTAAAATTTAAATCCACAGCCAACCTGCGTTTCGCGATTATCCGCAAAATGCGGTTCGGTTACGAGCGGTTGAGCGATTAGATGCGGTTGAGCGGTTCGTCTGTACACCCCCTAGGAAGGACTCTCCTGGCCAGTGGCCAGTGAGGGAACTTTTTGTCTATTTTGCCTCTTTTGTACCTATAATTTAAGGTTCCTGCACATTGTTTACATTGTTTATTTATACTATACATATTCATTGATTTATATATTGCCGTAAATTTTTCTGAACCCTGTTAATACAATATTATTTTCTTAAAAGTTTTTTCCTTTATAAATGTTAGGAGCAGGTCTTCTCTTAAATATCAATTATTTTTTAAACAAATAATAGGAATATATCACTAGTTATATATATGTGTGTGTTTGTGTGTGTTGTGTGTTCCGGTAGAAATGGGGTACAGGAAGAAGGTGAGTGTAACTAGCTCTTTATTGGTTCTTGCCTTCAAACTACATATAGATACATTTAGTATCCTCGTTAAATGGATTAGAGATAATCACCTTCAGTGAATTCATTGGTGTTGGTCGGCGGAGATGTGGTTACTCTGTGGATGTGAAGGAGGGTGTAGAAGAAATTTTCTTTGGAAATAATAAATAATTCCTATTTCTTTTACAATAATTCAATATTTAATTGTTATGAAATTATAACAGATTTTTATTATATTGATTTTTCTGTTTTGTATTCAAATATTTATATTTTGTAGTGGAAAATTTATTCTTACGTAAATTATAAAATAAGTACTCAAATAATCTTTTTGTCTTTTCAATTTTATTTTAAGGTTGATGTAATTAAAAATAATTATTTTCACAAGCGAACAAATAAACATTGCAATAGTTTTGGCTTCAAATATATCATTTTGGTTTAAATTTCCTTAATTAAATATTGGATCCTAACTCTTGATTCTATATTCAAACTAAAATTTATAAACTACAACATGAATGTAGGTGCATACACAAATCATATATATAATGACAATTTTCCCCCGAACATTCTTACTATTTCTAACAGAGTGCAAATTAACGGTGGTACACCAATTGCACAAAATTTAATAGTACATATACAAAAATTGGATAATTAATAGTTTATGTACACAAAGTGCAGACTGTGTATAGTTCAAGTACACAAAAATGCATTTAACACTTAATTATTCTGTGTAAGCTAGTTTGTTGTCTATGCAAATTAACGATGGTACCAATTGCACAAAATTTAATAGTACATACACACAAAGTGGACAATTAATAGTTTATGTACACAAAGTGCAGATTGTGTATAGTTCAAGTACAAAAAATGCATTTAACTCTTAATTACTTTATGTAAGCTAGTTTGTTTTCTATGCAAATTAATGGTGGTACACCAATTGCACAAAATATAATAGTACATATACACAAATTGGACAATTAATAGTTTATGTACACAAAATGCAGATTGTGTATAGTTCAAGTACACAAAATGCATTTAACTCTTAATTATTTTGTGTAAGCTAGTTTGTTTTCTATTTAATATTCTAAATGCAGCACAACATTTATAATATTAAAATAGATTTTTATTGATCTGTATTTGAGACATAACTTTTATGGATGAGTAAATTTTGAAACTGGCAAATGTTCTTTTGTCCAAAAGTCATTGCACTCATCCATTTTATAGTTTCCTTGGTTCACATTGCATTTTCTGTGAACAATCTGATTTATATTTTTTTTCCTTAAGTCATGCATGGTAGGTATTACATAATAAGCTGTGATCTGTAGTTCCTTATACTATGATATGGGTTACATAATCAGAAGGAATGAAATGGATGTGACTAATTTTATTAAGATAGTACATTGATTTTGGGAAGTGAATGTTTTAGCTTTACTCCTATGACCAACGTGTTTTAACCTGGAAACAGAGGTCACTAAACAGTGAACTGGTGGGTGCAAGAGGTTTTGCAAATTGCTTTTTGTCTTTAATGTGAACCAGCTTTATACCCATGTGATGTATTTACAAATCGATAATACATGTATTTTTTTCCTAATTTATTTGTTTTTTTGATAATTTCTAAAATATTGTCGTAATTAAATTTTAATTTTATTGAATTTTGTTTAAGATCTTTTTATCTCCATTTTGAGTAAGATAATATTATTTTTAATTTTTTTATTTGTTATATGTTTACATAAATTAAGTTTGACTAAACATGCATTATTCCTAAAGTATATTGCATTGTTTATGATACTGCCTGTTCTTTCTTTCTACCTGGTAACAGTAGCGTTCTTTATTTCTTATCACATACTTAGTTAGTTACTCATTTACCCTTGACGACCAAACAACCAAAACTCCCTTACTCCAATTATATATATCTTTAATGTGAATGTGATGTGTACAAACTACTAAGTGGCACACCTTTCTCTACTTGATACCTAAAACTTCTATGATACCGGAATTTGGATTATCTCAAATAAGATCAGGACTTGTGCTAGCCTTTTAACTTTAGCCTATTAACTTTAAACAACGCTGTGATATTGGGTGTTAATAAATGCTGTTCTGATTGTATTGTTCTTCCATTACATAGTTTAGTTATAATAATGTAGATATTACTTGCACAGAACTGAAACTTGGCAATCTTTCATTGACATTATATCAATTTATTATTTGCATTTGCTTTTTTGGACGACAAACTTAATATCATATGTAATATTAAATTATTCGTTGATGTTCTACTGATACTAATGATTGTTTATTTAAGTGAAGAACAGTTGATTAGTGTTGGACCTTTCTTTTTTCTATTTTCTTTTTGGATGATTTGGTACAAGAATATCGATATCATACATTTTGCCTTCTAACAAAACTTACCCTTGGTCACCAAATGACCACTAGTTCGCAATGTTGAATTGTTGACTTTAGTAACTTTTCTAGGATTCCAATACACAAATTACATGTTTAAATTGCTGAAATTCAATGCTGAATATGCCCGTTTATAGATTTTGTCTAAGTATGCATTTGAATTTGTACAGGTGGCCTGCAAAAGTTGAAGAACATTACTGTGGTTGGATAACTACGGCCCAAGTGGTTGGAAGAAGCAGCTGGTTTCTTCTACAATTTTGTTCACTCAACTGAATGACTTTTATATTGGACTATTTCTAGCAATTTAGGTTGGTGTTCTTCAGCAATTAAGTATTTGTTTTTACTATGCATTGTAGAAGTGTTTCAAACTTTGATGGTGACTATTTTTGGCAAGCAGTAATTGTGCAAAGAAAGAATCAGCAATTTAATTGAATTTTTTAAATTATTCTTCAGATAGCTGGTCCCTGAGCATTCATATAGTCGAGCTGCATTCATGTTTTAATTTTTTTCAGTTTTGCATAAACAAAATATCAGTTAAAGCTCTACCTTGATAGAATAATACTCTTGATCGTTGACTAAATACTTTTGACCAACGAAATAGTTCTTGCCCGAGTACTAATCCCCTTACACTTTTTGAGCAAGGGTTAAAGTTTGGTTGAAATAAGTCGATGCATGAATTTGTTTTATTATCAAATATGCACACTGTATGTGTATAATTTATTTATTTCTATGCTCCAACTTTTGTAAATATAGAATTTATATATCACACTAATTAACTTATAATCATAATCTTGTCTGTGTATTTAATCCTTCTTTATCTTATATCTAGTATTGAATTGAAGAAATGTATCATCGTTTAATTTTGCAAGTAACGTAAATTATTTGCCGAGGACGGAGTAATTGAAGGCATGAAGTGTTTGATGGTGCAATATGTGCAACTAACATGTAACATTAAATATAACCCCTTCTTTTTATGGGAGATGTGTGTTGCCATCTTTTCTTATAAGAGGTTGATTAAACTAACAGGTAATGTTAAAATAACAATCAACAAGTGTTTATGACAATTGACCTGTTGATATGGCCTTGTTTACTATACAGAAGTTTAAGTGTTTCAATTGTAACATTTGCTATTTGTAAATTTTGTGATTTTCGAATTCGTACTATATTTTAATCTTACCGTTAACTTATACTGGCTTGGTAGCCAGGAAAGTCAAGTCAGGGAGGAAGGTTATACATGTAACAAATGACAATCCATTGTATTGTCATATTTCCTTTGAGGGAGAATGGTATTGACTTGTTCACTTTACAACATTTTAAGAGTTTTGAATTTGACAATTAGAATCCATTGGTATTGTTGTATTCCCTTTGTGCCCTATGTGGGAGATATAGTAATTGTCTTATTCACTTTGTGGCACTTTTAAAGTTTCCGGTTTGTGCTTTATGTGTATCTTGACAGTAAATATATACATGCAACAAATTACAATCCATTTGCAACACGGCACAATAAATGCAGTTGGTTGGATCACGTGCATCTGATATTGTACTCGCACGTTGTTTCGTGTGCATCTGATGTCGTATATTGATAAGTAACCACACTACAAATACTTAGATGTTTAAGTAACTTGGAGCAGATAGTGAACAGTAATATTTCCAAACTCAAAGTATGATGGAGATACAATAAAATTTCCACAAGGAAGTCATATTATGTATACTTATTTAAAAAAAATTCCCAAACTTGCATCTTCTGAAACCGTCATCATTAATATTGTGAATACTAGCGGATAGTGATCGTGACACAGTTTCAATAATGTACCCCCTGTCCATGACAAATTTGTTGTTGTATTCTTGAGGATTGTTGTCTACATAGTTAATAGACATTTAGAATGTTTATGATCAGGTGTTCTGATATAAGACTAATTTCTCACTACATCGTCTTTTTGGTACGCTTGTCCTTTCCAACAATCGGACCAGAGCTTGCACAACTTCAGCCATTGGAGGCTAAAACTCAGCTTCATGCTAACGACTTTCTAAAAATTCATTCATCTATTACACAAGAAAATTGAACCCACATAAGCTAGATTCAGAGAAGTTTATAGCATGTTTTCGTAGAAATAGACTAGGTCATACTACTGTGAGAGTCTCTTGAGAAGATCTAAAGACCCTTCTGTACATGCCTCAAGAGAATTTGCCTCGTTATCTCGCTGCTTCAGATCGTACAGCAATTCGGGTTGTAAAACTGTTGTATTTTTCTTTCTTTGTGTAGTGACTTGGGTTGATTATCTAGTTGACGAAAATGCATGTGCATAAATATTTATGATTGGCCCCAAGTCTGACCCTCGCCATTACTCTTAAGGTTACAGCCTCTTACTCAATTGATTAGTTCTACCACCCCAAGGGTTTAGCGTGGACCAAGTTTATTTGTTGAAACCATAAAAAAATGCGCGGAAGAGCTCTTGACTTATTGTATGCACTTTACTGATGAGCGAAGGGGCTTTCAAGGAAGGCTATTCAATAGGGTCAACCGGAGATCGACTGAGTTGGAGATGAAGAATTCAGCGCCCTTCCGATCGGTCTCGCGATCAGTTGAGATGTTTTTAAGGCGCTTTTGAGGCCTTAATTGCGGAGAAGAGTTCTCTAATCGAAACTTGAAGTCTCTTTCCGAACAAGCCTAAAGCTTGAATGAGACACCGGGCATCTATCTTCTTTTCTTTCACATTTCCCAAAACTCATTCGATTGCTCGTGACGGGCTAGAGAAAGGTGGGGGTAGGGACTTTTGATGTAAGGTAAGATGCTAGCGGTCTAACTCGGGCAAACAGATGAGCCGAGTAGGTAGGCTTCTATCCGACAGGGTTTGATGGTTGATATCGGATAGGAAGAGAGAGATGACATTTCTAGTGAACCCAAGAAAGGAATGTAATCGAAGAGGCCAGCGTAAAAGCACAGAAAGGGAATACAATATCAATGTGTATTGGAGAGGATAAAGATACTAATTTTTTAAAATTATGCTCTTCAATACATTATAGACACCGTATATGAGATTCAATGTATTAAATCGAGATTAATCCTGTCAGTATAATTTAATAGTCAAAAATCTGATTTGAATTGTTATTTCTCGGATTGTATTTGTACATTTTTTTTACTTTTTCTTGCCTGCAACGGATACAAAGTACCACTACACTGAAATGGTATCAAATTATTACTTCTAAATCTTTTATTGTTCTTAAAAAGGGCTTTTCGTATTTTTGCGATTTGTTTCTTTCACTAGCTTATATTGTGAACATGAGTGTGTTGTGTGTCTGTGACTGCGCTTTATTCTGCTTTTTAGTTTTATTTTCTACATACTTAACCCCAAAAACTAGGGTTTACGGATCAATCTGGAAGTTCACCTAGGCTCTCGATTCCTCTCGCAGATTATAGTTAACCCATCTTCACGCTTTATTAGTATTTTTAGTTGCTCCACAGACATTTCATTCTGATATTACACCTTCAAATTTTATCAATTACACACACCACTGTATTTTGAAGACTGATGGCAAAACTTTCGATGTCAAATACTAGAAAGCGAAAACATTACCGTGATTCTTGCACAATCCAAGGAACCGGAGAAATTGTTAAGGGTAATGTGTTTGTGTGTGTGTGTGTCTATATCTGATTAAATGCAAATATCTTACCTATAGAGGCATCGAGCTTGTGTTTGTGTGTTTAAAGATTGATTTTTATCCTTTAGCTAAAGGCTAGCCGGACATTGATAAACCAGTTCAACTTGAATTTTATTTTGTTTATGAATTTTATGTTGTATGCCATATTTGTTTTAGGAATATATGAAGAACCTTTATAGCAATATTAATCGGTAGATCTTTAATTCAAATTACACCAAGTTGAGTAATTGAATTTTTTTTATCATATTGTTGAGTTACTTTAGGTGATTTTTTTGGTAATGGAAATGCCCATATTTGTTAATGCTATGCATTGAAGGACTGATTATATGGTGTAATGGAAATAGTTATATGTTATTAGTTATTACGTGCATTAATATTTTTGCTGATGTTTTATAGCCGGAGATTGGGTGCTCATGAAATCACCTGAACCCGACAACCGACCTTATATTGCTCGTGTCGAAAAATTTGGAACTGATATCAAAGGTAACTTTATGGTTACGGTGAGATGGTACTATTGGCCGGAGGAGGCAAGTGGTGGGAGAAAACAATTTCATGGGGCCAAGGAATTGTTTTTGTCTGATCACTATGACTTTCAGAGTACCAACACAATTGAAGGAAAGTGCATTGTGCACTCGATCAAGGAATATACCAAGCTTGAAGTTGTAGGTGCTGCGGATTACTACACTCGTTTCGAGTACCAAGCTAGCGCTAAGGAATTCACAAAAACTTATGTTTCAGTGTGAGTAATGTGTCACTCTTTCTGATTGTTAAATATATGTTTGATTGTATGACGACAAATATCATTACCTTTTTGCTTTTTTAAACTGAAGGTACTGCAAGTGCGAGATGCCTTACAATCCAGATGATATTATGATACAGTGTGATGAATGCAGAGACCGGTATGAACATCTAATTTTGTAAATTATGTCAATTTTCTTGTATGTATGCCACCATCTTCATTACTATTAGTTGGAGAAGAAAATTCCTCTGGAGCATACTTGCAACACTATCTATAGTAATAATGAATTTAGGAGAAAAATGCCTAGATGAAGCCTACTTCTCCCTATGTGCTAGCTTTAAAGAATAACTGTTGTTATTTCTTGATGCATGTTTACGGAGTCGCTTTTAAAGAACTTGATATCAAAGACTTCTGTAGAAGTTTTTCTCTTCTACTAACTTTGTTTTATGTGCTCCTTGTAGGTTTCATCCTCGCTGTGTGAAAATTACCAATGCACAGGAAAAGTGGTCAAGTAACTATGTATGTGATGAATGTTCTCCTTGAAAAAATGGGAAGGACTGTCCTGGCCAGGTCAGAGAACTCTGTCTATTTTGCTCCTACCGTTACTTTTGTGTGCCTCTTTCTTTTCTGCTGTGTAAGCCAGTTTGTGTTCTATTTAATTATATAAATCTCACACAAAATAGTTTCACGATTCTATTAGTACGCATTTTAGATGTAACTTTAAGCATGATAAATTTGGAAATTGGAATTATTCTTTGTGCAAAACTTGTTGCACTACCATGTTGATGTTCATCCGGTTTGTATTTTCTTTGTCCTGAGTTCAGATTGCATTTTCTGTAAAAGATCTAATCTGTGGTTTTCTTAGTAAGGATTACATAAAAATTTATTATCTGTAGTATTTTTATAAAATTATATCTGTTTTTACATAATTAGCTATAAGAACGAAATAAATGTGCTTCATTTTGTTAAGATAGTACATGCATTTTCAAAACTGTCTTATAGATATACTCGTATAAACCTACATCTATTTATCTGGAAACAGAGGTCAATAAATGGTGGAAGTGTTTGGTTAAGAGGTTTTGCAAAATGCTTTTATCTTTAATGGGAATGTGATGTATACAAGTAGCACACCTTTGGACACCTAAAACTTCTATGATACCATAACTTGGAATATCTCATATAGGATCTCAGGACTTGTGCTAGCTTATTAATTTTTAAAACCCCTGTAATCTTTGGGGTTAATAAATGATGTTCTGATTGTAAAATTCTTCCGTTACATAGTTTAGTGATATTGATATAGAAATTGTGTGTGTAGAACTTAAATTTGTCAACCTGTCATTGACATTAATATTAATCTATGATTTCCAGTCATCTTTTTCAACCACGGACTTAATATCATATGTTATATTTCATTATCTGTTCTACTGATACTAAGGGTTATAAATTCTAGTGAAGAACAGTTAATAAGTGTTGGACCTCCATTTTGTCTTTTGTCTATTTTCTTTTTGGTTGATTTGGTAAAAGAATATCAGTAATACACATTTTGCCATTTACAAAACTTACCCCTTGGTCAGCAAGTGACCACTAGGATTGAAACGCAATGTTGAATAGTGGACCCATAGTAAAATCTTGAGGATTACATGTTCAAATTGAAGAAAATTCAATCCTGAATATACCCATTTGTGTAGTTTGTCTAAGTATGTGTCTGAATCTGTACAGGTTGCCTGCTAATGCTCAAGGATACGACTGCCGTTGGACAGCTTTGGCCAAAGTGGTTGGAAGAAGCAGCTGGTTTTTTTAAAATTTTGTTTCTTAAATGAGTGACTGTAACTATATCTTGCTGCTTAGGTTGGTGTTGTTCCTCAATTGCCTGACTTTATTTTGTTGAAAGCTAGGCACTTGTGAAAGATTTTAAGATATTGCTGGTGGTTTTTGCAAAGAAAGAACAAGGAGTTCAATTTAATAAAAAAATTGAAACTTTTTTTGATATAGGCTATAGCTTTGTCATTGAGCATTCAGTCAAGCGTCTTTCATGTATTTCATTTTCGTTTCTGCTTATTTTTGCAAGAGAAAGATTACCGATTGAAGATCTACCTTAATAATTTTAATTATGAAATGATAAATTTGTGAATGCTTGGCGAAAATGAAGGTGATGCAGATTCTGGAACATTCTTGATGATCTGAGTTGGGGCTATTTTTTAATTCAGCAGTTGTAGTGGTTTCCAGGAGTATTAGTCTCAATTTAGGCTGTGGTACTAGAAATTTACGTAATTAACTAGTCCGAGTTTTAGCTTCTGGGAGCTGTAAATATCCCAGCAATGTAAGCATCTGAGGGGCTGATCAATAAAGATTTTTCTATAAAACTTCTCATATTCAGATTCTCCTTCAATTCCTATTCCTAGTTCCTACATTCTTTATTGGATGCATCAGAACAGTTGAGAATGAGTAATTATATTTTTCATTGTTCTATAGTATCTCTGGGTCAACAGTTTATAATGTTACTGATCAGTTGTGATCGTTCGTATGATATATCGTGACTTTTGGTTTGAACAAGGAAGTGTATAATTGTGCTACTAAGTTCCGTTTTAGAGCCTAAACCTCATAATGCTAGCGTCACCAGATTGATGATTCGATTGGTTTGATTATCTGGGAGAGGATCCAGTGTTGAGATCTATTTGTGGATGCTGGATGATGTTGAATGCTTTTGTAACTCGGATTTTTTGTATCAATGTAGATCTGGCAGTGAAGTTAGTTCATAGCAACGTCAGTGCTAGTTATCTCCTACGAGAGTAAAGGTGTATAGACGAACCGCTCGATATAGGGAGAGCACGGTTCGATTTGATTCAGTTTTTTGATATAACCAGAACCGAAACCGAAAATCTTCGGTTTTGAAAATCGGAAATGACAACCGCAACCGAATCACCGCCTTCGGTTTCAAAAATACCGGTTCGATTACAATCGATTTGGTTTCGATTTCAAAACCGGCAAGCGATAAATTATTAAAACTAAAATAAAAAAAAGTGTATTTAATAGACACTTTTCCTCACCTCCCCCTCTCTGTTTGCATTCATCACGTCCCTAAGTACTTGGCAGTGGCAATGTATAGCAGAATGAGAAATTTATGTTGTATTTATATTTTTCTTTAAGCCATGCACAGCACTGAGAGTGAGTAAAGATCAAAAAAAGATAAACTATGTTAGTTTTGTCCAAGACGCCAAGTAAAACATTTTATTTAAAATGGTAGTTTACCAAGAGCTACTTCCAAGCTCCGGGACTCCGTAATTTTCTTGATATCGGCGGACTTGGGACATGCCCAACTAGTACAAATCGGGCCAAAGCTAGTACAACTCGCTAATTTTTTCATTATATATTTATTTATTTATTTTATATATAAAACTTTATATATAATATAAATATATATTAATGTATTTTAATAATCGATTTGGTTTCGGTTTCTTCGATTCGATTCAACTCCAAAATCGAACCGAGCTATTAATATCGGTTTCGTTTTTTTGGTTTTTTGACTTTAACTCGGTTTGGTTATAATCGATTCGATTTCTATCAATTTTTACCGTTTTGGTTTGGTTTCGGTTTCGTTTAAATTTTTCAGCTCACCCCCATCTCTACCGTATTAACCGCTCGCAACTGAATCACATTTCGCGAAACGTATGTAGTTTGATTGCAGATAAAAAATTTAATAATCCCTTATTTGCATATTGAACCAGTTTAAAATTTTTAAAAATTACAAAATCGCAACTGCAAATCGCGAAAATATATTTATAATAAAATATATTTTATACTATATAAACTAGGAAGAAAACACGTTTATTTTGTTAAACATTTTTTAATTAAATATTATAAGATTAATAAATTAACCTCTAAATTTTCAAAAATAAAAATTAAATTACCCTCTAAGCCTAGTCCATTACATGCCTCAACGTGTAAACTCAATTAATCAATTATCTATCCACACATAACCCACTTCACTCTATTAGGGGCTCAAGAGTCGGACCCGATCTCTTAGACTCTCATTTGCGCTTTGTTAATTGTTTTATATAAATTGCATACTTTTATTACTCGATGAAAATCTATCAAACTACTCGAATTCAAAAAAAAAAAAAAATCTTTCGTAAAGCACTCACGTACAATACCAGTATTCCTTTCACATACAATACCAGTATTCCTTTCAGAATTTTTCAATAGTACGGTTTATTTAAATTACTTTTACAAAAAAAAAGCAAAAAATTCTATTTGTAAGATATCATTCTTCAAAAATTTTTGCAAAAAATAAAAAAAAAACAATTTTACAAAGATGATTATGCAACTCAGCGCACCATGCAAGTTCAAATGTAATGGAAAAGAGAATCACCAAAATGTTTTTATCCCCTTTACTCACCCTCAAACACAATTGATTTTACGAAACCGAATATTTACGAGTATTTGGGGCCAAACTATAATTGGGTATCAAGAACATGAAAATCGGAAAATTTTGGGATATCATTCAATCGAAAATAACCTCACATGCAATTAAAAACAATTTCATTTATCATTCAATAAAAGCGAAAAAAACTATCTTATTATAAAATATTATCGAAATGATTAATTAATATGATTAATTTCAGAAATACTTTTAATAAAATAAATTTGGCTTACTTTTGTTTTTAAAAGAAAAAGTTACATTTAGCTAATTTTAGTTGTAAAATGTAATTTCGCAAATAATTTTAAAAAACGGTAAAATCATAAATATATTTTATAAATAGATAGTTTTGATAAGTTCTCTATGTTTACACATATTTGTATAATAGAATAAATACAACTTCTTCTGTTTTAACTTTAGTATTAGGGATATTTGGGAGAAAAAATAAGAAAATTTGTAAGTTAACTGTCTAAACTAACGATATTTATGTGAGGATCCAAGTATATTTTAACTTAGTTGCAGGGAGATGGACCGAGTTATAAATTTTTTGCACAAAAATGGCTGACCTGTAATAATAGGCACCCGCATGACTCAAGTTTAATTTTTTAACCACCCGATTGCATTCCGTCACATGACTCAAAGAGACGTTAATTTTGAAGGGGTAAAATTGAAAAATAATGATTTTAGCTACTTATTTGATATAATTTCAACTGTATGTATACATTTATATATATAAATATATATATATATATAGGGAAATAATCAGGAGCCAACGTGGATTGGGGGGACAGCCGGCCAACCCACAGCAATGAAACATTGTGGGGGAAAGCAATGTTTCAATGCGGGTCTTGACTTCCGCAATGAAACATTGCGGGATGTCGTCATGCACAGGAAACATTGCGCATTCCGCAATGTTTCATTGTTGGGCCGCAATATTTCATTGTTGGTTCGGCTCCCAGTTTTTAATGTCCAAACTGCCCCTCTCTTTAACTTATTCTAATATTTAACTTATTTATATAAGTATAAAAATAATATTAATGTTCAACAGTAATTAATTTTTTAAAATATGTTAACATTAAATATAAGTAGTAGTAATATTTTAAAATATTATCAATTTTAATAATAAATTTATCAATTTAATTTTTTATGTACTTTTTCTTTAAATTATCGGATGAATAATTTTAGTTTAAAAAAATAATATTATTAATTTTATACTTTTTATCAACAGCCAAACTTATTTTGTGTGCAAAACTTATTTTTGTGCCAATATTAATAAGAATTGACTGGTCAATAGAGCAGAAGTTTGACCGACACACTGCAATGAAACATTGCGGCAGTTGAATTGACTGGTCAATAAAAAAGAAGCTTGACCGACACCCCGCAATGCTTCATTGCGGCTATTTCAACAGTCAAATGAATTTTTTCAGCAAAATTTTTTCTGTGCTAAATTTAATTTTGTGAATTTTAAAATTCAGATTTTCACCTATAAATAGTCCTGCCTCCTCTCATTTTTTTTCAACATTCTCTTCTCATTTTTTTTCAACATTTTCTCTTCAACATTATCTTCTCTAATTTCCGAAAAATGGTTTTCTACTATGATTATGACAATAATAAGGTAATTATCGATGGTGTGGCTTATGACGGGCCCGAAGGAGAGGAAGACATGGCAATAGCTCTCCGCCGTATTCAAATGGCGCTTGAGCGCAAGAAAAAAAAAAGAAAATGAAGCTAAAGGGAAGGCGGAAAAATCGAAGAAAAAGAAAGACGACGATAAGGGTGATAAAGGCGGTTCTTCCAACACCGTTAAAGTTTGATCATTCTCGTCGACATAAAATGTTATTATGTATTTTTTTTGAAAAAATATTTGAATGTACTCCATTTATGTTTTAATGAAATAAATTATTTAATGTTTTATTTTTCTTGTACTTGTCCAATTTATTTTATCAATTTTAAATTTTAATAAACAAATATAATACTAAAATTTGAAAATGTGAAAAACTAAAAAAATGAAAATTTATCGAATTTTCGTTATCTATAAAAAAATATAAAATAATTTAGCCCCCAAAATGTTAAACATTTCTTGGTAACAAACTATATATAAATACCGTATTTTATTTAAGAAATAATTTTTCTTAATTATTATAATCATTATATTTTAACATTCATATAGTTGGATCGTTAAAATTTGTACTTTACAACTTACACGTCAAGAAATATCATTTGACATAACTATTATCGAAATTTTCACAAAACTATGTAAAATAGTTGCATATTATAATTAAGTTACTCTTATAAACATTTATATTTTCAAAATAACATTTAACATATTAAATGAAATATAATAAGTCTAGAAACTATTTTTTATATTTTTTTTGATTAATTTTCTAATTTTAAAGAAAATAACAAAAATAAACATCCCAACCGCAATGTTTCATTGCGGTGGACACTTCCCCCGCAATGAAAAATTGTTGGGGTACGTTGTAAAGTTTTTTTTAAACTGCAAATATTTACAGTTGTTGGCTTGGGAGTTTGTACAGTGCCGCAATGTTTCATTACGGCCATCGCAATGAAACATTGCGGGCGTGCATTTAATGCACACACCTACCTTAAAATGTCTGTATTTTTGAAACATTGCTGTTTCACTGCTTCTTAACATTCTGCTCAAATTTATTCTTCTGAAAAAAAAGGTTACTATTCAATATCCATGGCTTCTTATTTATTTGATTATTCAAGTTCATCTAGTGATCATAACGATTTTAATTATGTTACCCCTCACACAAAAAAGGGGGTTTATCGTAAAATCTTTAATGATGATGAAGTAATAGATGTTGATAGTATTGAAGATAAAGTTAATGATCCGGGGAAGCGAAAAACACATAGTGATGATGATGTTGGTTTCGGTTGGAAGAATCACGATGTTCACGGTGATTCCGATGATAGTAATGATTCTTTTAATGGCGATGATGATGATAAAATTAATGATGAAAATTTTATTGGAAATATGAATGATGTAGTTCCTTGTGTTGGTATGATGTTTGATTCGTTGGATGAAGCGGAAAGTTTTTATCGAGGTTATGGTCGAAGTATAGGGTTCGAGATAATTATTCGAAGTAGTCATAAGCATTCAAGAAATGGTGGTATATCGTCACGTTTGTATATATGTCGAAAGGGTGGAAGATTAGGCCCAAAACCCTAAGAAGTTGAAGATAGGGCTAAAGGGAAACGACCTCGAGATGTTATTTCTCGAACTTGTTGTCGTGCTCGTATGTGTGTTGCTCACAAAGTAAGCTCAAACAAATGGGAAGTAACCAAGGTCAACCTAGAGCACAATCATGCTATGGTTACATCGGATAAAGTAAATTTCATGCAAAGATCACGCAATATAGATCCGTTTACCCGATCTTTGATTGAGTTATTCAACAAATCGGGTATCGAGACCCCGAAAGTGATGAATTTACTTAGTGAGACGTGTGGTGGTATTGAAAAAATTGGTTTTTCCGCTCAAGACGTACGAAATGTAATACGTGACATTCGAAGACGGGTTTTTGATTCCGGTGATGCGGAGTGTGGATTGGTTTTGTTACGAGACTTGCAAAAACAAAGTGATGGCAATTTTTTCTACCGAGTGGATGTGGATGAGGAGAATCGGGTTAGGGGTTTGGTGTGGGTTGATCCTCGTTCGCTTAATGCGTACAAGAATTTTGGAGATGTGGTGACTTTCGACTCGACATATCGGACTAATAGGTATGACATGCCTTTTATTCCAATTACGGGAGTGAATCACCACTACCAAAATATTTTGTTTGGATTTGCACTTATAAGGGACGAGAAAGAGACTACTTATAGATGGGTTTTGAAGACTTGGTTGGAAGCGGTCGATAACAAGCCACCTATTACCATTATTACGGATCAAGACATCGCTTTAAGTAATGCCATTTCCGAGGTTATGCCTAACACCAACCATACATATTGTACGTGGCATATTAGTAGCAAGTTTCCCGAGAAACTATCTACTTTGTATACTCAATACTCGGAGTTCAAGACAGATTTTAATGCATGTATCTACAAGTCATTGTCACCAACGGAATTTGAAGGTAAGTGGGAGGACTTGAAAGAGAAATATGATCTTGAAAATCACAATTGGCTAAATGATATGTATGCAATTAGACGGCAATGGGTTTTTGCTTTCACGAAATAACATTTTGCCGCCGGTATGACTACTACCTCAAGGAGCGAGTCTATGAATTCATTTTTTGATGAGTATGTGAAAGCGTCGACCGGTTTGAAAGAATTCATTAAGAATTCACAAAAAGCTTTGGACTCACAATATTTACGGGAGGTTCAAGCCGATTTTGACACCGAGTACAAGGAAAGGAGACTATTCTCTAACTCGTCAATGGAGATACATGCCTCCAAGATATACACAAAAGAGATGTTTAAGCGATTTCAAAAAGAGCTTCAAAAAAGTCAATCTTTTGTTGTGAAAAGCATGAAAGGTTGTGGAGATTATCTTTCAAAGATGTATTTGGTAGAAAAGTCCACCTTGTCGGAGATTAATAGAAGGAATTTTTTCTTGAAGGTTTCCATCGACGGGAGTTATTCTTATACATGTAAAAAATTTGAACATTCCGGGATGATTTGTAGACACATGATCCGTTACCTTAACAAGAAATAAAAGACGATGATACCGCCAGATCTTGTAACAATGAGGTCGATAATAAATGGAAACAAAGTTGCGGGACCTCTACCGTGTACCCCTCAGATGCTTGGTAATGTTGTAGAATCTCAAACGGCAAGATATAGTGGATTGTGTAAAGCTTTCCACGGTTTATCCGTTGTTGGTAGTTGCTCCGTTCCGCGGTACAATTACTTGATGAGCGTGATCAAGAGAGAAAAAGAGTATGTGATTAAGTCTTTTCCGGGAGAAGAGAGAGAGAAAAAAATAAATGAGGACTATGAAAGTGATGAAGAAGATGATCCGTTATTAGATCCCCCAAGGTCACAAACAAAAGGACGTCCAAAAGCGGGTAGATTCAAAAGTGGTATCGAGACGTCAAGTTCAAATAAACAATTTCGAAAGTGCAGTTTTTGTGGGGCGAGGGAAGAAGGCCAAGATAGAAGAAATTGTCCCTCGAGATTATTAGGAAAAAAAGAAAAAAATGATTGTAATTTCTTATCATGTACTTCAAAATATTAATGAATTTTAATTAAATATTTTCAATGTTGTTAATGTTAGTACTTGTTGCCATTATTAATAATCCCAAAAAAAGAAGTGACTCCAAAAAAAAATTTGAAAAAAAAGTTATTTTTGAAGATTTTTTTTTTCAAAATTGGGCAGAAAGTTTTCTGTAAAACAGAAAAAGTATTATATAAAAAATAAATCATTTGCAAGTGCAATGACCAATCTGCAAATTTATGCAAAACCCAGATTACCCCCGCAATGAAACATTGCGGCATCCGCAATGAAACATTGCGGGCGTAAACTGGGCTTTGCCGAATTTTGCAGATTGGTCACTGCACTTGCAAATGATTTATTTTTTATATAAAACTTTTTCTGTTTTACAGAAAACTTTCTGCCCAATTTTGGAAAAAAAAAATCTTCAAAAATAACTTTTTTTTCAAATTTTTTTTTGGAGTCACTTCTTTTTTTGGGATTATTAATAATGGCAACAAGTACTAACATTAATAATATTGAAAATATTTAATTAAAATTCATTAATATTTCAAAGTACATAATAAAATTTGGAGGTATAATATTTGTGTTTATTTGACATTATTGATGTTTAACATTATTAATATTTTCAAATATTCAAATATTTTCATTTATTATTAAAAATATTGAATAATTAAAATATTTAAATATCAAAAATATTTTCCTTTATTATTTTAATATTTATTATTAAATATTTGAAGGGATTTGAATTTATTAATTTCATTTAATATTTCAATACTTTTAAAATATTGAATATTAAATATTAAATATAATATTTAATTTACTATAAAAATATTTTATAGTATTTTTTAATATACAATGTTTAATCAGAAATATTAAGAATAATATCTTATTAAATTATTATTTATGTAGATAAAAAAGTATTAATAAATGAATTAATATAGATAAAGGGCAGAAAGGGAAATGGAGTATGTGGGCCAGGCCGCAATATTTCATTGCGGTTGCCGCAATGAAACATAGCGGCAGTAGCGAATCCCAGCCATTCATCTTTTCCTTCAACGGTCCTGATTTGTTGGTTGTAAGTGGACCCTATCCAACTATGGCTGTGGATAGGGTCCCATATATATATATACATATATATATATAGCCAAACCCTCGAGACTTCAAGATAAACCATGAAAAACCAAGCCAATGAATCTGGAATATTGCAACACAGCATATCATAAAATTGTCCCACGAAATCACCCTCATCTGCATAAGAACACAAAATCCAAATAATCACACCCCAGAAATATCTACCCAACCCTTCGAGATAAAACTCCAACCTTATATCACCAAAAACCAGCTCTAAATCTCTGAAAACAACCCGAAAAACAAACCAAAATCCCCAATTGAAAACGCAAGACCCCAGGACCCTCCCCTGCCCCTGCAACTACACCACCCCAACACCCCTGAATACACTTCCTTAAAAATACAGGAAGCGCCAACTAACCCCAACCACCAACATCCCCTTCCCTTTGACCATATCTAATTATATTTAAGTATTTATAATGGACATCTTACATGTTTAATTGGAATAATTTAAATCTACCTGAATTTTTTTGCTTCACATATGTTTTAAAGAAATATTTTGATATAATCAGTTGGGTTAAGCAGTACGATTAGGGGTGCTAATTTGGTTCTTGAATGTTAGCATTTATTTATATATGTGATAATTATGAGTGGGCAACGGGTCAGAACCGGACCGAACCGAACCGGAACCGAAAGAACCGATAACCGAAACAAGAATATTTTAAAAACCGAACCGAACCCGTTTATATGTAAGAACCGGACTGGAACCGAACCGTAAATTTCGGTTCGGTTCGATTCTTGACCGAAAGAACCGAATTTATTTTTTATTTCATATTTATTTATTTTTCATATTATTTTATATTCTTACTTTTTAAATTTTAACTAGTTTTCATTATTTATTAAGGGTAACTTATTAAAATAAGATTTTTATTAATGGTGGATCATTTTGAATTCGATTACTTTCTAATATTTAAGAAGAAAAATATTTATAAAAATATTCAAAACTCCATAAATATTTAATGAAACGAGTAATACAATAAACATCATATTTTTTCTTAAAATTTATTAAAGTATTATAAATAAGAAAGCATATTACGTAATATATATACATATATTTATAAATATTTTTTATATTCATTCATTTTTATACGGTTCGATTCTTACGGTTCTAGTATGTTAGGAACCGAACCGAACCAAAAACCGAAATTTCTAGAAAAACAAAAACCGAATCGGACCCGAATTAGTTAAGAACCGAACCGGAATCGCAATTTTTGATCGGTTCGGTTCTCGGTTCCGAACTGGGAAATGCTCACTCCTAGTGATAATATATACACACAACTCTGATTGTATCACATTAGAAGGTAGAATAACTTTATTCCAATTTTGCCCCTTCAAAAGTAACGTTCGTTTGATACTACTAACAGAATGCAATCAAATCCTTGAAAAATTAAACTTAAGTCATGTGGGCGCCTATTATTATAGGTCAGCCATTTTTGTGCAAAAAAATTATATTTCAGTTCACATTTCTGCAATTAAGTCTATTTTCTAATTGTTTCTTCAAATTTAATTTCCACCTATCAATTATTTTCTAATAAAACTTTTAACTAACTTTAACTGATTATCATAAAATCAATGATGACTACCCATTTTTAGTAAAAATGATATTTTACCCATTTTCGTAAAATCGAGTGCATCAACACTGATAATAAATCGGGCATTCATGCCCGTCACTTGATAATTTAGCCTCATAGAGGATCTTTTAAGGGTAGGACACGTGTCCCCTAAAAAAAATTAAATTTTTTTTATCATTAAATATTTTAAAAATATACAAAATTATCACATAAAATTGAAAAATAAAAAATCTATTAACAAAATATAATGGGTGTCCCGCCCCTAGGTAGTGTCAAAGTCTGATTATCTCTTTCAATCCCATCTTTTTTACAAACCCATGTTTTTAGTATTTCTACACCGTTGTTGCAAAATTGTTGTTGTGCTTGAAAGAATCCCATTTCATGGATCAGATCAACGGGACTTGGCACCAACATATTATATGAGGTAATGTATATGTGTATAAAGATCAAATTTTTAGACAATGTATGTTTTTATTGTGTGTGTACAGTGTATGTTGTTATTTAAGTTTGATATTTGGTTCTTGAAGATGAGATTGGGCTAATCGCTCGCACCTTTTTACACTTTGATGGATATGTTTACTATACAATCATGATGCATTTTAATATTTCATTGATCAGATTTAATGGGACTTGGACGGTTACACCATTAGGGGAACCAACATGTTGTAAGAGGTAATGTATGTGTGTGTGGATGTAAATATTAAATTTTTAGATACAATGTACGTGTTTTTAGAGTGTGGATATAAAGATCAAATTTTTGCAGACAATGTGCTTGTTTTTAGGCTGTGTATTTAGTAATTAAAATTTGATTTTTGGTTCTTCAACATGAGATTTGGTATAATTGCACCCTTTTAGACTTTGACGGATATGTTTGTTGTACATGCATACTGCATAAAAAAATTGCTTGTTTTTTCAAATAATTCATGCTTTATTTTCTTGTACTTTATATTTTTTGAAGAATTTGTGTTGTTCGGGTTCTCCAATTTGAGGTTCTTTAAGATGGGTTGTTCTTGATTGAAATCATTAGAAGTTGTTTGTTTGATCCCATTATAAGACTTTGTGTTTTTACTTTTTACTTTATACAAAATGTAGACTAGGTTGAAAATGTTCTGAAATTATTTTGAGGTTTAGACATTGGGGTAAATTTGTTGTTATCCACATTAGTAGTTCGTAACCTAATTTGTTTGTTTGTCTCAAAGGAATTTTCCAACTTATCTCACTGTCCTTTAGACTAGACAGCAATTTGGGTTGTTAAAATGTTGGAACTTTCTCTTTTGTGTGTGGTGTCAGGGGAAAATTCTTTAGGGCTAAGTAATTTGGTTACTTAATTCATTTTTCTGTTTTAACCAAAATTTGTAGTTCGGATCTGTCTAAATGAAATATATTCAGTTATTGGATTGGTATAGAATCCCGAGCCTATTCAGTATTCGGCTACTGAATTATAATTCAGACATCAAATAATCGAATACTCAGCCCTAGATTTTATAGTTGATAAAAAAGCATACACATATGTTTGACTATATGCTCATTGTGTATTCGAAACAATAAGAATTATATGTTTTTTTATTTATACTCTTCAAAATACTAGAGACACAGTGGATCATATTCAATGTATCAAATCGAGTTTATTTTTGTCGGTGTTATCTTTAAGTCAAAACTCCTAATTAAATCATTATTTCTCGATTTTAATATCTACATTATGTTTTCTTTCTGCAACGGTTACGAAGTATACTAAAATGGTATTCAAATTAACTGCTTTTAAATTTTTATTTTTCTTCAAGAAAAGGCTTTTCATATTTTAGCTATTTTTTTTAACTTGCTTTTAGTTTTGGATATATGTGTGTATATTCCATTTTTTAATTTCATTTTCCATATACTTACCCCCAAAGTCCTAGGGTTTACAAAACAAATCTGAAATTTACCTAGACTCCCGATTCCTCTCACGGAGTATGAATACTTCGGTACAAATCATCCATCTTTACATCACTAATATCTACAGTTGATCCTAGACATTTCTTTGTATATCACACCTTTAAATTCTATCAATTATAGACACCGTTGTATTTCAAAGATTGATGGCGAATATTTCCATTTCAAATACGAGAAAACGGAAACGGGACCCGGATTTTTGCACAATTAATGGAATCGGCGAAATTGTGAAGGGTAATGTGTGTCTGCCCGTACTTGTGTGTGTGTAAATGCAAAGAGCTTACATTTAAGGCATCGTGCACATGTGTGTATGTGTTTATAGATTGAATTTATTTTTTCGTTCTTGAAGATGGGAATTGCGCGGATAATTAAGTCTATTTTGATAAGTCTATCTATATTTTCATGTTATTCTTGTCAAAAGGAAAAATTTAAAAAATGTAGGTCTACACCTGAGATAAAACTCATGTTTGGAAAGAGACTAAGCTTAAGGATAGTCCGACATTAATATACCATTTCAATTTACATTTTATATTGTTTTATTTAATCATGTTCCGTGCCTTATTTGTTTTAGGGATAAAGAGGACCCTTTTTAACAATATATGCCGGTGTATCAATACATCAAATTACACTGGACGAGTTGGTGAAAAAATTATGTCTATATTGTTGAGTTACTTTAGTTGAATTTTTTGGTGATGGAAATGCCTATATTTATAAAATGTTTTATATGCACTTAAGGACTGGTTATTTGGTTTGATGGAAAAGGTATTGTTTTATTAGTTACTACGCAGATTAATTTTTCTGCCTGAATTTTTGTAGTTGGAGATTGTGTGGTCATAAAATCATCAGAACCTAATAACCGACCCTATATTGCTCGTGTCGAAAATTTTGAAACTGATATCGAAGGTAACCCTATGGTCAAAGTGAGATGGTACTACTGGCCAGAGGAGGCAACTGGTGGGAGAAAACAATTTCACGGGGCTAAGGAATTGTTTTTTTCCGATCATTGTGACCATCAGAGTACCAAGACAATAGAAGGAAAGTGTATTGTGCATTCGTTAAAGGACTATACCAGGCTTGAAGCTGTAGGTCTTGAGGATTACTACTGTCGCTTCAATTACAAAGCTGATACTAAGCGATTTCCACACAATAAAGTTTCAGTGTGAGTGTCAATCTTCCTGACTGTTAAAATATGTTTGATAACTGGATGACATGTATCATAACATTTTTGCATATTTCAAATTGAAGGTACTGTAAGTGTGAGATGCCTTATAATCCAGATAATTTAATGATACAGTGTGATGACTGCAAAGACTGGTATGGGCACTTTTTTATTATATATGTCAATTTGCATGTATGCCATATCTTAATTTTTAATGTCAGAGAATCGCTATCTTCAGGAGCATACTTGCAATCCTAGATGTGCTAATGATAAATTCAAGAGGAAAATGTCAAGATGAAGCCTGCTTTTACCATGAGCTAGCTTTAAAGAATAATTATTGTTATTTCTTGATGCTTGTGTACAGAGTCCGTTTTGTTGAACTTGATATCTAAGACGTTTGTAGATTTTTCTCCCTTCCGCTAATTTTTTATATGTGCTCCTTGTAGGTTCCATCCTGGCTGTGTGGAAATGACTAATGCACAAGCAGAGAAGTTAAGCAACTATCTGTGTGATGAATGTACTTACAAAAAAGATGTGGAGGACACTCCTAGCATGGTCAGAGAACTTTTGTCTATTTTTCCTCTTATTGTTACTTTTGTGTGCTCTTTTTATATTCGTCATGTGTAAGCCGGTTAGTGTCTATTTTATAGGATAAATATGGCGCAGCATAGTATCACAATTTTTTTTATTAATTTTTACAAATACAAGTCATGATTCTATTCTTAAGTATTTGAGAAGGATGAGAAAAATTAGAAATTGGAAAACTGTCCTCTTAATCAAAACTTGTTGCACTACCCATGTTGATATTTGTCCAGTTTATAGTTTTTTTCATGGGTTCAAATTGCATTTGCTGGGAACAATCTAAACTGTAGCTTTTTGTCACTTATAGTAGGTATTACATAATCAACAATCATCATTCTTTAGTGCTTTTAATCGTAACATGTGTAAATAAATATAATAAACTACGAAGAAACCAAAAGAATGTGGCTCATTTCTCTGAGACCTGAATTTTGTAGTTCTAATATGACCAACACATTTATATCTTGAAACAAAGGTCAATAAACGGTAGAAGTGGTGGGATTTTGCACTATACTTTTATATTTATGTGAATGTGATGTATAAAAAGTTGCGGACCTTCAATTGTCAACACCTAAAACTTCTACGATAACATAATTTGGAAAATGCCATATAGGATTAGGGCTAACCGATTAAATTTAATCAACGCTATAATATTTGGGATTAACAAATGTTGTTCTAATTGTATTTTTCTTTTAACAAGTAGTTTAGTGATAGTTATATAGATGTTACTTGCATAAAACTTAGACTTATCAATCTGTCATTAACATTTTTATTAATCTATGTAATGGTTATTTGTTCAAGTGAGGAACAATTAAGGAATGTTTGACCTTCCTTGTCTTTTCTTTTTGGATCATATGGTAAAATTATAAAAAAAATAGTAACACACACTTTGTGTTTAATAACACTTGAATCCTTGGTCACTAAATGGTCATAGGCTAGAAACCCAATATTAAATTGTGGATGCTTAATAACATCTCTAGGATTACATCACACAAATTGTATGTTCAACTTGCATTAAATTCAATCCTTGAAAGCCTGCTTATATATTATGTCTAAGTATGCATCTGAATCTGTACAGGCAACCTGCAAATGTCGAAGGACATGACTGCCGTTGGAAAGCTATGGCCTAAGTGGTTGGAAGAAGCGGCTGTTTTCTTATACATTTCCTTTTCTTAATTGAATAGACTATAATATTCTAGCTACTTAGTTTGGTATTCTTCAGTATTACCTAACTCTATTTTGTTGAAAGCTATGCAATTGCGAAAGTATTATGTTTATATGGTGACTTTTTAGGTGATGGTATTTGGTGCTTGGTGCGAAGAAATAATCATGAGTTTAATTGATAATCTTTGAAATTTTGTGGACATAGGCTATTTTTTGTTACTGATTAGTCACTCAGTTGAGCTTCATTCATGTAAGCTCATGTATTTTATTTTACTTTATGTTCAAATTTGCAAGAAAAAAATATCAGTTAAAGCTATATCTTGGTAAATTAATTCTCCGACGTGACTATTATTTATTAACTAACAAGCTCTTTACCAAATGGTATTGTCATCAATCTATTTAAGCAAGGTTGACCAAAAAGTTTTTTTTCTTTTTGACTCATCCCAACTCTATTTAAGAGAGAAAAATTATCCTCTTGGTCACATGTTCAAATCCCACGTGAGATAAATTTATGATTATGCCTCCTGAACCAGAGTTTGTCGCTTAAGTACGGTTTATCTTAATTTACGTGGTTTGCAGGCTATTACGTGAGCCGTAGGGTTTACCCAGTACGCACCCGAAGGGTAGTGACTGCGGGTTCCCTACGATGAAAAAAAGGCACACAGGGTTTAAATTTTGTCGAACAAAACTGGAGTTATGTATTTGGTTAATTACCAAAAAGATAGATTAAAATCTAGTTTTTCTAAAAGATTGTTGTTAAATGTGATGGTTTCTTTTTGTTTTGATGTAATTTACAAATAATTCGTGTATTTCGAGTAATTCTTTTTTTATAAAGTTTAATTATTTTTAAAAAAAGCCATGTCAATTATAGAAAAATTGTATTCACTTTCTTTACATAAGTTGTGTTGATGTCGTGACTTAAACTTGTAAGTTATAACATGATTAGCATGTAATAAAGGATGAAAATAAGGAACTATCAACACCTAGGAAGAACATTGAGTTTAATAAAAAAGAATGTGTTGCTAGTAACCAAAAGAAACAAAGTACTTGTAGAAAGATTTTTAGGGTAAATCAATTCCTTACTCTTCTAAAATACAAAGATGTTGTTTCTCGTAAGTTATTTTTGACAGAGTATTACTACTCGGACACAAAAAAAGCCTAAAGCTGCAGGAGTATTAAAACATTCATAGTTAAAACCGTGCTTCAGCAATTCAGCATTTTTCATCGTTCAAGCAATTGGTAGTACATCGGACATCAACCTGGGAGCTCTAAATAAGACTTCCCAATCCATCATGTCGAAGTTAGGAAATAAGCGCACAGAAATATACTTTACCATCCACTCGTCTCTAACAAATAAACAACATTTCATAATATCACGCAAGTAACACATTTTAATTTAATAAATCGACAAAAAAATTCCTCTTCCTCTAATGCTTTTACATAAGTCAAGTTTCACAATACTGTAAATTTCGAGAAAAACATGTTAAATTCAAACAATCCAACCACACATACCATCTTATTGACCAAAATCAAAGCAACTCAAAAACTTACATAATAGAGTATATCAATGCTAACCTAAAAAGCAGCAAACTTGGGTCGTATGCCGATTTCACGTATCGGGTTCTCAGACACACATATTTCCGTACTGAACACACGAATTCTTCCATGATACTAATCTGTAATTTTATCTTCAGCTAATGTAGTCAAAATTTATTTTTTCAAGCTACATGCACAAAATTAAGTATTCATGTCTATTAGTTACTACAAAAGTATTAATTAACGTTTTCACTTTTGCATGAATTAAAAGATTATAATTGATTTTTTGTTATTTAGATTAATAAATAATGTATTTAATTCATTTTTCATGCAATTTTTGATTTTGTTAGTAGGTTTTATTATGTTTAATATAAAATATATATGAATTTTTTGTTTACTTTTTCAGTGTCCACCCATACTCGTATCCTCATATTTTTATATTTGTCGAATTTCTGTATCCTCGTATACCAAAACAAGATGTTTATGATAATTGAGGAATTCAAGCATAAAAGGGGAAAGTCTTTTTAGGGTATTTAAACTAGCTGGACTATGCTATAATAACTAGAATTATGTATAATTTGGTATGTTTTTTTTGTTAGTTTGGTTATCCCCATTTATGACTTTCGGATCTTTTTAATTAAGTGATCAGGACCGTTAGATTCAAATACTAAAAGAATATACACTACTCAAACTCCCATATTTGAAACCCGCCAATAATAAATATTTATATTATTATTTATACACTACTAAAACTCCGATATTCGAACCTCACCAATAACAAATATTAATATTATTATTTATACATTACCCAATATTCAGGTTCGAATCATGCCAATAACAAATATTTATATTAATATTTATATATCTATCTACTATACTATTATAAGCAGAACACCCTCTATTTGGTAGTTGGTCGGTTGTTTGATACGGTAAATAACAACAGTCAAATTTAAAGATAGATAGATGGGAACCGTTGGATGTAATAATAAAATAATATTATATTAATATTTAAACTGCTCTCATAGGTTCAGGGTTCGAATTCCGTCAACGACATATTATATTAAAACTTTTATATTCTTTATTTTTAACAACTTCTACGGGTTCAAAGTTCGAGTCCCGTGAACAACATATTATATATTATATTATTTATTTTCAGTTAAGTCTCAAATTATCATAAAACATATATTATTATAACTTATTATGTTTTTCAATTTATTTTTCAACTATTAAAAATTTATATTAATATATTAATAATTTGAAGATAAAAAATATTATTAAAAATTATTCGAGTGTTAAAAAAACCATACTACACTATTATAAGCAAAACACCCTATATTTGGTAGTTGTTCGGTACAGTTGTTTGGTAGGTAAATAACAACCGTCAGATTTAAATACAGATAGATGAGAACTGTTAGATATAATAATAAAATAATATTAGATTAATATTTAAACTACTCTCATAGGTTCAGGGTTCGAATCCTCTCAACAGCGTTGTTAGGTCCCGAATTATCGTAGAAGGGGGGGGGTTGAATACGATAATCACTAATTAAAAATTCTTTCGAATCTTTAGCGGATATAGATTTAGTGCTCGGTTAGTGATTTCGTGTTCTTGAGGTAAATAGTGTTTGGAACAATAAAACGAGGAACACAAGATATTCGGGGAAGTATATAATCATATATAAATCCACAAGGGGTGTTGCTACAGTCCGGTAAATAAATTAACCGGCTACAATCTAAGAACAACAAAGTTCCTAGCTACTACAAAGATTTATAAATCAAATCCTATACAATGATCTAGCTTTTGTTTGTCTAAGGATTTAATTACCGGGTAACGATTATAATGCCCCTATGAATATACAAGAGTTAAATCGGGCATTATAACGTTACTCCGGTGAGAAGTTAAATGAATATTTAAGGTGCCGGAGCCTCTCTATAAATCTCTGCTTCTTTTTTTCATCACCTCTTGTGAGAGAGAAGATGAACAGAACTTATAACAATGATAATTTTGATTGTTATATATTCTGCTTCTCTGTGTAGACTTTCAATTCATTTGGACAGGTGGCAGCTTTGTGTCCACAAATATCCTTGAATTGCTGCTGTATAATTCACTGTAAAATCAACCAAGTGTTCTATGACGACCAATTGAGCTCTATGGCGACCAATTGAGCTCTATGGCGATCACTGGAGCTCTATGGCGACCACTGGAACTCTATGGCGACCACAGGAGCTCTGTGGCGACCACAGAAGCTCTGTGGCGACCACTGGAGCTCTATGGTGACCACAAGAGCTCTATGGCGACCATACTTACAATTTTATGGCGACCAGAGTAAAGAGTCTTCTGCCTTAAAATATTTTGCTTCTGTCTTTCCATTCTTCACTATATCAACACCTTCTTCTGTAATTGAATTAAAATCTCTTCTTGTATATTGATGTTTGGTGCACTGGTCTGGTTCATAAACAACTAGCATTGAGAGAACCTAATTCAATTTGTCTTGTGTTTCTGAGTTGATACAGATTGGTTGAATATCCATTGCTTCTAACACTGACTGTCAATAAACAACTGTACTTTCACTGGAATCCTTTTTGGTACTTTAAACAACATCTTCATTGCTACTACAATCTTGAACACTTCATTCACTATTCTTCACCGACACTTGAACATATAAATGAGCTCTCTCTAAGTGAGCTCACTTAAGGAATATATTTTTGGCTCTGTGTCAAACCATTCTTCAATGTATCAATCATTTTCCTTCTGTTAATTGAATCAAAATACTTCTTGAATGCTGATGTTTGGTGCACTGGTCTGGTTCACAAACAACTAGTACTGAGAGCATCCTGATTTAATTTGTCTTATGATTATAAGTTGATATATACTGATGTTTATCCATTGCTTCTTTCACTGAACCCTTGAACTTGTAACACTAGAAGTCAATACATGCAACTGATACTTAAAGCCCCTTGATGTCTTATTCTTCATGGCTGCTTGAACGTAGTAATGAACTTCTTCCCATGATCTGTAGGAGGACATAATGAATCAATCACATCATTTGGTTATTTGTGTTTATCATGTCTTCATCTAAAGGGTTCATGTGCTTCACAGTTTAATAATGTTTATCTGTTTCTATTTTCATGTTGAGCTATAAATCCTCGATTACATGCTACATTACATTATGCTTTACAATCTCCCCCTATTTGATTATTAGAGTTCGACAAGCAAATCCTTAAGGATAACTCAACTGATAATAAGAAAAAGTACGAACTGTAAAACAGATAAAGATATTAAATACATTATGGATTACATATTCATTTCCAGATTTCTTAAGATACAAATTACAAAGAAGTGTTCCTCTAGTCTGAACATATTCAATTTTTCTTCTTTATCTTTGTCTTCTTCTGCTTCCTGCTTCCTTCTTCTTCTTGAGGCTGAACGGATTTTCTCTTAAAGACTTTCTTCTTAGGAGAAGATTCCTTCAGCTCATTCAATCTAGCTTGAACACAATCACGAGCTTCTATTTTAAGTGCATTGACTGGAGGTGGATTGTTTAGCTCATGAAGCATTATCTCAAGATACTTGACTTTAGAATATTTAGGAACCAGATCAAACAATAGAGAGGACTTTCTGGACATTACAAAGACTGTTATCCTTTTTGGATGTCCTCTTACTCTTCTAGTGTCATTGATCGACTCTTCTTCCATTACTTCATCAAGAATCTTTATGATATGGATCAGATCAACCTTGTCATCTTTACAAGTAGATAGTTTGACATCCGTCAAGGCTTGCTGAATTGAGCTTTATTCACTTGTCCTGAAGTCTTTGATTCTGATTCTGCATTTGTTGATTCTAAAGACTAACTCTCATTCACTGTCAATGCTGATTATGGGTTCATTGTCTTTGAGAAGATTAATTTCTGCTTCTCCATTAATGAACACCATCTCATGATATTCTCTTCTGATTGCCCTCATATCCTTCTCTGTGTCTCTGATCATCTTGTCATTGAGCCTATAAGCGTATAGAACTTTAGCATCTTTGACATCTGCTTCAGATCTCTTGACACCTGGAGTTGTCAGATTAGCTCTTTTGCTCCTTAGTTGACTTTCCATAAAAGTAAGTTGTAGATACCGAATGGTTCTTATGTGATGGTCAGACATGGTGATATTCTGTAATCTACCACCCGCAACAAGTTTGATCACGAATGGATACATAAATGCTTGAGGAGATACATCCATCATCATTCTCCAAAGTATGTCTCTGAAGTATTTTTTTCATTCGATTTCAACCATGGGATCTTTGAGACTAAGACAAACAGTTCAACAATGTTCAACTTCTTCAGTACACTAGTAGAAACTTTCATCTGTAGACCATCTATATGATTGATAGTGATCTTCCATCCATTCTTCAGAATGTTCACAGTAGTTCCAGTAATTACTTTGCTGAACTGATCATAGAACTCATGGATGTTTACATATGTCTCTCTGTAGTGCTCCACAATTCTCAACAGATTAGAGTTTCTAGGGTCTGAATAGTGATATATTTCTGGTTTGTCCATTTTCTTCTTTATTTCTTCCCATTTACTTCCTTTTCTGTTTGCTCGAAGATACGCTTCTCTCTCCTCTCTGTTCCTTTTTCTTTAAATAGCTCTTTGAATTCTTGCTCTGGATCTTTCTATTTCTTCTTGAATTTCCAGATAAGAGCGATTGATTTTCTCTGTGATTTCATAGGATAGACAGTCGTCTGAGAAAGCATCTTCTTCTTCAAATTCTTCATCCTCTGTGATGATCATTCTCTCTTCCGTAGCCACTTTTTCAAATCTTGGCTCACACCCTATCGGAACATCACTTTCATCTATTTCACCTTCTTCTAGTTCTTCTTCAGAAAATAAGGGTCTTGGAGCATATATCTGAGACAGCAGATTTCTCTGTGTTGTAATGATTCGGCTAAGATGCCCTGATTGCTCCCCTTGAGATGTTGCGCTTTCCTTAGAGAATCTTTCCTTTAGGAGCACCCTTTCATCAATTCTCTCCTCTAACTCTTCCTTTATCTCTACTTCAAATTCATCATACGTACCAGTGGTCTGAAAGGCATCTTAAAGTAGATTAACAGCAGTGTCCACTTTTTCTTGTTCTACTACCTTTTTATCCCCCTCAGTTGGGTTATCCTTCAGAGCTGGTGTTGATTGAGCATGTAAGGTTGAGACAGGGATCTCAAGAGAAGCAGGAAGTTGCTTGCTGACTGAGGTCTTTGGCCCAGTACTGGAAAGAGTTGCTTAAGATGAAACCGGGATCGGCGCCTGCTTGCTTACTGAGATCTTTGGCTCAGTGTTGGCAGTTGATTTTCCTTTTCCTGTATGAGAGAGAGATCGCTCAACGAATTCCCACAAACTGGCGAATGCTGCTTGTTGATGTTCAAGTTGATCGGAAAGACTGGCGATCTGATGATCTCTGAGAAATAGTTCTGACTGAAAGTGTTGATCTTTAAGAGCCGGCTGTTCTTTGAGATATCTGTCTTTGAATGCTAGCTGCTCTTTGAGATAATCTTTAGTGACGTAGTATGATAGATCTATAGGTGTAGTTTGGATGGCAGGTGTCTCACAGGCTTCTCGCAGTGTATCGCTCAGCACTCTATCACTCGGTTTAGGGTCATATGTTTCACTCGTTCTCACAAGTTCATTCCTCTCAAAGCTCTGAGTTCCAAGTGTACCTGCAGAAGACACTGGAGCCATCCTTAAGGAGGTCAGCAGTGGTGCAATGGGAGTTCGCAATTCCCTATCCTTGTCTGAGACAAGTTGCCTGTCATCAGGAGATGATTCGTCCATAATTTGAATCTCTGGGGGGAGCACTGGGGCCTTCATATCTGGCATCTGATCCCCAGCTTCCCCTTGTATCTGTGAAGATACATTCCCCTTAGGCTCACCAGTTAAATCTGGTTCATCGCCAATGGGTTGCCGATCCGCACCTACGTCGGATCCACTATCCGCAGATGTATCCAGGTTTAAATGTTATGCTTGATTTGGCAGCTATTACAACACTCTCTCCTAACACCTGTGAAGACAGTTGATCCATTGAAGGACCTTTAACATGATATTCTAACCGTAAAATGGTTGAATTCCCTGTTACCGTCAATACTTCCTCACCAAATAGTACTCTTCTAATTGACTCATTTAAAGCTTCAAGAGCTTGGATATTGGATAAGGTGTTTGACTCGTTACAAGATGCCGTGGCTGACGGGCGAATTTCAATATACATACCTTGTTGAGAAGATAGATCTAGTAACTGTGTAGTTGCCTTTTTAGCCAGAGAATCCTTTTGAGAAGATACCTGGAGGTTTGCAGTTGTCTCAGGATGTTCACTACTTTGCTTCATAGGAGACAGAGCTGCGGGTTCACTCAAAGTACCTTCCTTATTTGCTGCATCTAGTGCAGTTTCTCCCTCTATTTGTATAGGGTCCTTATAGTCCAGGGTTTGAGCTAGGAGATATGGCGGTGTATGGTTTGGCTCTAGAGGGTGGTTATGAATTTGTGGCATGCCAAATTCACTCCCTAGCCTATCAACTTGTTCAACAAGTATTTATGTGTGCTGAGAATCAAGGTGTAATTGATCTATGCTAATGAAATCAGAGCATGCTTCAAAAGTATGACTCATAGAAGAAGTACCCATACCTGAGAAGACTGGTCTATAGACAGAGGTATTAGAATAAGTAGACTCAGCAGCTTGATGTGGTGGACTAGCAGCTTCAGGTTAATGTGATATTCAGTAATTTTAAGAATTTATATTATTAATATCTGGATGATTTTATGTGATTGTTTCAAATTGGGAGGGAATAAAATTATGGATATTTTATTCCGATTTGATGAATTCATGTTTTTAAATGATTAATGTTTTAATTGATAATTGTGATATTGATTCCTGTCATTGATGTGAGAGTATTTAATTACTTTTACTATTTTCAAAATATACTTGGTTTTATTTAGATTCTCCCTCGTAGCAGGTGAGTTGTGAAAATATTCGAAAATAGTATATAACGACTATTTTGTTACGTGTTAAATGAATAATATTATATGAGTTATTTGAATTTTATGATATTTATGTGAATTGGTGAATAAATATTTAAAAATAGATTATTCCAGTTTGGCGAGTTAATAAGAGGTTTGAAGTGTGATCAATGATTATACAAAAGGAATTATAAATAAAGGATTAAATATAAAATTGGTGAGTATTAGATTTTATTATCTGAGAGATATGATTATGTGTTATTTGACTAATATGTGAGTGACATTGTGGTCAAAATGTTTTTTTAAGATTTTTTCATGATTTATTATGTAAAAAAATGGGGTTTAGTGGATCTTTAAATATTTTTATTAAATCATATGTATATGATTAAATTGTAAAATTTATTTTATTATCTCTAGAATACCCTTAGAAATATTTTAAAAATGATAGTTGAATTTATTTCGAGTTTGGAGTATTTTAAAATGATTTAATGAGCTTTATTTCTATTTTGAGCATTATCTTACAAAATTCGTATAAAATAAATCGTATGCTCAAAAATTATTTTAAAAATATGGGTAGAAATCTAATTTTGTGTTCTACATTTTAAAAATATACTTCACATCATTTTCAGCTATTACAGAATAGTTTTATAATTGTTAATTTCGTTTTAAGCAATTAATATAAAAGGAATACAAGATAAAAAAAAATCAGATTTTAATTGTTAAATTACAAAACCACCCCTGTATTCTCTTCACTCAAATCAGCAGCCCTTTTTCCTTCTCATTCCATCGACCTAATATCCATCTCTCTCGGTCCTCTCTTTTGATTTTTGGTCGATTGGCCAAATTGGGAGCGGATTCTTGCTGCTTTAATTCTCCTAAACATCGATACATACTGTATGAGCTTATAGTTGTATGTATAATTTGAATTCCATGAGACCCACTTTGGGTTTGAGATTGATTTTTGAATTCCGAGTTTGGTTCTTAACGAATCATGTTAACGATGCGTGTTTGTATCGTGTTAGGAATGAACCCGTGATAGGAAGCCCGAAAACGGGAACCTCCGGGTCGACCCGCCGCCGGCGATGAGCTCCGGTGAGCAGGTGGGGACGAAGATGTGTTCCTGAGTCCGAAATTATAAATATTAATTCGTTTAGATGTTAAATCAGAATTTCATATGTTATGCGAGTGAATTTTCAGATTGTTATTTTTTTCTATTGATTATGAATTTTGGGATCGATTAGGATATTTGAAGATATTTTGTTCTGTAATTGTGCTTATTGTGGTTTTGACAATATTAAGATATTAAGATTTGATTAATTGGTTTGCATGCTAAGTGTTTGATAATTGGATTAATAGAGACTATGGTTTTAATTAATTGCTAAGAATTGATTAAAGTTGTTAATAAAATCTAAGTGCAGAAAATTCAGCATTCGTAAGGAAACTGTCCTGTTTTAGATGGTTCTTTTGAGACGTTTAGAGACCTAATTGGTTTATGGTTAAAAAACAAGAATTATAGGTTTATGTTTGAATTATATGTCTGCAAAATTTGGTTACTTCCAGACTTGTACAAATTGAGATACAATTTATTTATTGCAGGGTGCGCAGAATTTCTGGACAGGGTTTGTTGGCCATATTGACGACTCTGTTTAGGAGCTCTAAACACCTTTCTTTCATCTGAAATTATTATGGTAGTTAGATATGTGAGTCAGTTAAGTCTCCACCAAATTTCACTACAACAGACCTATTTATGAATTTATTAAAATTCCAGAGGCGAACTTAGTTTCTGTGAAATCGAGCAGCCAAGATACTTGTTATGTGTTTTTATATGTTTAATTATTTACAAAGCTTTTGTTTGCAACTTGATGTTAAATGAGAATATATAGCGATGTGTTTTATGGAAATACATGTTAGTATATGCCTATTTGAGATTGAGTTTAGTTGCTAATTATTAGAGTGTGATTTGAATATGTGTATAGTTACTAGTCTATGTGATATATGTGCAAGGTGATTTATTTAAGTGTTTACTCAAGTTGAATTGGTGATGCTAAATTATATAACTGTAAGTTCAAATATTATAAATTATTAAGTATACTTAAATTTTTAGGTGCCGCAAGTCTGAGCGGTTAATTTTCCTTAATTGTTTAGGTGCCGCAAGTCTGGGCGGGTACTTTTCTTGCTTGTTTACTTTTATGTTGCTGCAAGTTGAGGCAACTTTATTTTGTTTGGTTATAAGATTAAATTGTGGAATTGAAAAACAGGTGGATAGTCCTAATTACGAATACTTCATGGCAAAATTTTCTAAAATTCCCCTGTATCTAAATCTATTTGACTTATTTGATTTCAATGGTTTGAAAGCATGTTATGATTGTTAGTCGTAACACGTATAGGATATGTCTGGGTAAAAACATTGAAATGACTTGTGAGTTGTATTTGTGGTGTGGTTATTCAGGGTATTGTCCATATTACGAATAGGTCATGCCAAATTTTCCGTAGAAATATTATCATAAGTTACACGTTCTCGTGTTAAATAATATTCTGAGTTGGTAGTAAGTTTTAAACTATAATGTGTGCTACTTGTTATATGCTATATATATATCGCGAAAGGGTAGAGATAAGATAATCGTTTCAGAAGGATACTAAAGTAGTATCTTTTTGCTTATGATAGGATCGGGCATTAAGGGCGTGAGACCAAGCAAAAGAAAAGAAAAAGGGAGAGTTGCATAGTGGTTCAGTAGTTACGGATGGTTCGAGACGGATAGAACCAGACGTTGGGGATCAAGACTAAAGTTGGATAAGATTTCGTATCAGACCGCAGTAACCGCATTAGCGGCATATCAAAGAATTAAGAATAAGAAATGGTGACATCTTGAGAAAGCATCATGAGATATTTGTGTTATTGCGAGTGTGCTAACTGCTAAAAACCCAAAGGCAAGTATTTCTATCATCACTTATTGTTCAAGTGATATTTATTTTGAATCGTATCATGCAAGTATTGCTTTCCCTATTCTCAGTTTAGAATCGATAAATATTTTACATATCGCTGAATTAAATAATTCTGTTTATGCAAGTATTCTTCCGCTATTCTATGTTCAGAGTAGCTAAGTGATTTTACTTATCAAATTACTGGATTTATAAATGTTTTAGATTTTGAGAAAGATGATGTTGTTTTGGTTTTCTGCCCAAGTGAATGGGCGAATAAAATTTATAAGGGTGTCGAGTATTATGACCCCTTTCAATAAAAATGTTTTAAGATTGGATGGTTGCGTAAGAGGCCATGGCGGCGGTCCAGCGTGAGCTATGTGTTATACAGGATATAACACCTTGCTAGGCCGATATGTGCCTTGGGTACCCCTTTGTTTAGTTGGATATGCTTCAGCATACCGGTGTTGCTCCGCGGCTGATCACCGGCGGTAACACACCGTCGTTCGAGGATTCCAATCTAAATTATTATATTGCTTTTGACATCTTACAAGGAATGATTTATTAAGTATATTATTTTCGGATAAAAGATGAAATGTGGTTTTGATTCAGTTTCTTATTTTGAGAATACTTAGTTTGTTGATAAATATAAAAGGTGGTATTAATACATATGATTGATGTTGACTTTCCTATTTTAGCGCGGGTAGGTTGTGAGTATCAAAGTTCGTATTAATATCTAATTTGATATGACAACAAAATAAGTATAAATTTCAAGAGTTCAATTTTGAATAAAATTTATGATTCAATCCATAATCATTGTTTCTTGTTATTGTTGTTTACGATATTTCTGTAAACACTGTTTTACGAGTTTTATTCTCGTCAAGATTCAAAGTATTGCTGAAGCATTTCGCTCAAAAATATTAAAATGGTTTTGAATACAATTAAGGAATTAAATCTGGGATTCCTCAACTAAAATTTTATGATTCAGCAACTATGATTTTAAATGTTCTGCTCTAATGCAGATGTCGGTTTTATATCAAAACGACCCTATATATGTCATAATGATCTTGCTGAGCATTTCTTTCGCTCATACTTTCCTGTTTTTAAATTTAACCTCCAGTGAGGATTAGCTTGCTGTTTAGCTGTGTAATTCGAGGAAGCAAAGAAGAAACTCTTGGAAGGTGGTTGGTCCAGGGTTGCGGGCTAGTGTAAGTTTTATTGTGTAAAGTTGTTTATATTATATTATATTATATTATAGTTGTATATTTTATTTGGGCCTAGTATACTTCATTTCGAAGTTATACTAGTGGGTTTAGTTTCGAGTTGGAATTTATTGAAAGGAGTTTTAAAAGAAAGTGAAAAATTTATTTGTGGAATTTGGAATTCTTGTTTCTAGAACTGTAACCTTAAAAGATCTTGGATTAGTTGGGGTCATTTATATCAAATATCTTCCACTGGCATTTATTTATCGATTAAATAGGTTGTTTTGGATTGAGGTTTTTTCGTGACGACCAAATCCGCTGACCCCGGATTTGGGGGCGTTACAGGTTGGTATCAGAGCTGAGCTTATAGTAAACTAGAAACGAGAGTGTGTAGGAGTGTGTATAGCTATGTGAGGACGTTTGAGCTCATATCGAGTTCCTGTTGGACTATTGGATATAGTACCAACGAGTAAGTTAAGATAGGCGCATTCGTTCGAGATGGTTGTGCTGAGCTGGATGGAACTCCAGGAAGCTACAAATTCTATTGTGGAATCTTCCGAGACTATGATTCGACGACGATGAAGATTATCGATATCCTTAGAATATGAAGAATGGTCTAGAGTTGGATGACGAGTCAACAGAAGAGTTCAAATAGAAGATAAGTATTAAGACTTTGGCAATACCTTCTATTTTTATAATTTCTTTTGTCATCTTTCAAAAAGAAATAATTGTTAGCGGATATATTCCCTAACACCCGTTTATTCATTTTGTGCCAGAATTTTGTTCTCTGGACTTCATTTCCTTCAGAAATATCATCTTTGAAATCTTTTCAGTTTTATTCATTTGATTTTGGATTCTTTTGATTTTCTTTTATTCTGACTGAGATGAACAACCCTAACTATAGGGGACACAAGGTATACATGTCTGTGTGATAGGAGTTGGATGGGACGCCATCACTTGTGTGTATTGTGAATACATGAAGGTTAACAACCTTTAGTAGTGTCTTAATTTGGACACACAATACCAAGTTCATTTGATCATATTGATATCTCAGTTATTATTTCATTTCAACAATACTTTTTCTCAAATTCAGATTCTATCCTGTTATGATATGAAATTCTTTTCTCTTTGAAATTCTATGATTTTATCATCTCAAATATTTAAAGGTATGCCAATCAAGTTAAGCTGAGTTATCTTGGTCAAGTCAAAGTAAAGCGATGTGATGGAATTACCAAGAGCAACAGTGGACTGCGATGCGATTAGAATATCAGTGGCGTATAACGAAGTCGATCTGTTTCTTTACTTCTTTCTCTATCTCTCTCTTTCTTTTCTTTCTCTCTATCTTTCTCTCTATTCTTCTTTCTCGCAATCAGTAAAAAGTAATTCTATTGAAGAATTGGTCAAAGGATGTGAATGGAACAGTGGTGCACAGTGAAGCTCCTGTAAAAGTATTATTATACAACAAATACAAGATTTATTCGAGATTTTGGAAAATTGAGTTTATTTGGAAATGGAAAGTTGGCTAGAAGATCCCTTAGTGCTTTCTTCTGCTGATTCCGAGGACGGAATCCTTATAAGGGGAGTAGATTGTGATATTCAGTAATTTTAAGAATTTATATTATTAATATCTGGATAGTTTTATGTGATTGTTTCAAATTGGGAGGGAATAAAATTGTGGATATTTTATTCCTCTTTGATGAATTCATGTTTTTAAATGATTAATATTTTAATTGATAATTGTGATATCGATTCCTGTCATTGATGTGAGAGTATTTAATTACTTTTACTATTTTCAAAATATACTTGGTTTTATTTAGATTCTCCCTCGTAGTAGGTGAGTTGTGAAAATATTCGAAAATAGTATATAACGACTATTTTGTTACGTGTTAAATGAATAATATTATATGAGTTATTTGAATTTTATGATATTTATGTGAATTGGTGAATAAATATTTAAAAATAGATTATTCCAGTTTGGCGAGTTAATAAGAGGTTTGAAGTGTGATCAGTGATTATACAAAAGGAATTATAAATAAAGGATTAAATATAAAATTGGTGAGTATGAGATTTTATTATCTGAGAGATGTGATTATGTGTTATTTGATTAATATGTGAGTGACATTGTGGTCAAAATGTTTTTTTAAGATATTTTCATGATTTATTATGTAAAAAAAATGGGGTTTAGTGGATCTTTAAATAATTTTATTAAATCATATATATATGATTAAATTGTGAAATTTATTTTATTATCACTAGAATACCCTTAGAAATATTTTAAAAATGATAGTTGAATTTATTTCGAATTTGGAGTATTTTAAAATGATTTAATGAGCTTTATTTCTATTTTGAGCATTATCTTGCGAAATTCGTATAAAATAAATCGTATGCTCAAAAATTATTTTAAAAATATGGGTAGAAATCTAATTTTGTGTTCTACATTTTAAAAATATACTTCACATCATTTTCAGCTATTACAGAATAGTTTTATAATTGTTAATTTCGTTTTAAGCATTTAATATAAAAGGAATACAAGATAAAAAAAAAATCAGATTTTAATTATTAAATTACAAAACCACCCCTGTATTCTCTTCACTCAAATCAGCAGCCCTTTTTCCTTCTCATTCCATCGACCTAATATCCATCTCTCTCGGTCCTCTCTCTTGATTTTTGGTCGATTGGCCAAATTGGGAGCGGATTCTTGCTGCTTTAATTCTCCTAAACATCGATACATACTGTATGAGCTTATAGTTGTATGTATAATTTGAATTCCATGAGACCCACTTCGGGTTTGAGATTGATTTTTGAATTCCGAGTTTGGTTCTTAACGAATCATGTTAACGATGCGTGTTTGTATCGTGTTAGGGACGAACCCGTGATAGGAAGCCCGAAAACGGGAACCTCCGGGTCGACCTGCCGCCGGCGATGAGCTCCGGTGAGCCGGCGGGGACGAAGATGTGTTCCTGAGTCCGAAATAATAAATATTAATTCGTTTAGATGTTAAATCAGAATTTCATATGTTATGCGAGTGAATTTTCAGATTGTTATTTTTTTCTATTGATTATGAATTTTGGGATCGATTAGGATGTTTGAAGATATTTTGTTCTGTAATTGTGCTTATTGTGGTTTTGATAATATTAAGATATTAAGATTTGATTAATTGGTTTGCATGCTAAGTGTTTGATAATTGGATTAATAGAGACTATGGTTTTAATTAATTGCTAAGAATTGATTAAAGTTGTTAATAAAATCTAAGTGCAGAAAATTCAGCATTCGCAAGGAAACTGTCCTGTTTTAGATGGTTCTTTTGAGACGTTTAGAGACCTAATTGGTTTATGGTTAAAAAATAAGAATTATAGGTTTATGTTTGAATTATATGTCTGCAAAATTTGGTTACTTCCAGACTTGTACAAATTGAGATACAATTTATTTATTGCAGGGTGCGCAGAATTTCTGGACAGGGTTTGTTGGCCATATTGACGACTCTGTTTAGGAGCTCTAAACACCTTTCTTTCATCTGAAATTATTATGGTAGTTAGATATGTGAGTCAGTTAAGTCTTCACCAAATTTCACTACAATAGACCTATTTATGAATTTATTAAAAATCCAGAGGCGAACTTAGTTTCTGTGAAATCGAGCAGCCAAGATACTTGTTATGTGTTTTTATATGTTTAATTATTTACAAAGCTTTTGTTTGCAACTTGATGTTAAATGAGAATATATAGCGATGTGTTTTATGGAAATACATGTTAGTATATGCCTATTTGAGATTGAGTTTAGTTGCTAATTATTAGAGTGTGATTTGAATATGTGTATAGTTACTAGTCTATGTGATATATGTGCAAGGTGATTTATTTAAGTGTTTACTCAAGTTGAATTGGTGATGCTAAATTATATAACTGTAAGTTCAAATATTATAAATTATTAAGTATACTTAAATTTTTAGGTGCCGCAAGTCTGAGCGGTTAATTTTCCTTAATTGTTTAGGTGCCGCAAGTCTGGGCGGGTACTTTTCTTGCTTGTTTACTTTTATGTTGCTGCAAGTTGAGGCAACTTTATTTTGTTTGGTTATAAGATTAAATTGTGGAATTGAAAAACAGGTGGATAGTCCTAATTACGAATACTTCATGGCAAAATTTTCTAAAATTCCCCTGTATCTAAATCTATTTGACTTATTTGATTTCAATGGTTTGAAAGCATGTTATGATTGTTAGTCGTAACACGTATAGGATATGTCTGGGTAAGAACATTGAAATGACTTGTGAGTTGTATTTGTGGTGTGGTTATTCAGGGTATTGTCCATATTACGAATAGGTCATGCCAAATTTTCTGTAGAAATATTATCATAAGTTACGCGTTCTCGTGTTAAATCATATTCTGAGTTGGTAGTAAGTTTTAAACTATAATGTTTGCTACTTGTTATATGCTATATATATATATATATATATATATATCGCGAAAGGGTAGAGATAAGATAATCATTTCAGAAGGATACTAAAGTAGTATCTTTTTGCTTATGATAGGATCGGGCATTAAGGGCGTGAGACCAAGCAAAAGAAAAGAAAAATGGAGAGTTGCATAGTGGTTCAGTAGTTACGGATGGTTCGAGACGGATAGAACCAGACGTTGGGGATCAAGACTAAAGTTGGATAAGATTTCGTATCAGACCGCAGTAACCGCATTAGCGGCATATCAAAGAATTAAGAATAAGAAATGGTGACGTCTTGAGAAAGCATCATGAGATATTTGTGTTATTGCGAGTGTGCTAACTGCTAAAAACCCAAAGGCAAGTATTTCTATCATCACTTATTGTTCAAGTGATATTTATTTTGAATCGTATCATGCAAGTATTGCTTTTCCTATTCTCAGTTTAGAATCGATAAATATTTTACATATCGCTGAATTAAATAATTTTGTTTATGCAAGTATTCTTCCGCTATTCTATGTTCAGAGTAGCTAAGTGATTTTACTTATCAAATTACTGGATTTATAAATGTTTTAGATTTTGAGAAAGATGACGTTGTTTTGGTTTTCTGCCCAAGTGAATGGGCGAATAAAATTTATAAGGGTGTCGAGTATTATGACCCCTTTCAATAAAAATGTTTTAAGATTGGATGGTTGCTTAAGAGGCCGTGGCGGCGGTCCAGCGTGAGCTATGTGTTATACAAGATATAACACCTTGCTAGGCCGATATGTGCCTTGGGTACCCCTTTGTTTAGTTGGATATGCTTCAGCATACCTGTAATATCCGGGATATCGTGTAATTATTTTTGCTATTATATAATTATTATGTGTGTTCAGTATCTATTCTGTGAGTTAATTGTTAAAGTGTTATCTGTACTTGGTTATTCAAAAATAATATTAATTGAGTATTTTAATTTTTATATGTCCAAAATAAAATATAGATAATTGTCATATCTTCCTAATTATTTTTATGTTGGTTTATGGATTTATAAGAATCATCTGAAATTTCTAAAATCTTTTTTCGGGTAATTAAAATCTATTTTATAAAAACGGGAACCAACCGACGTCAACCGTTGTTACGTTTTTGGAACCCGAAACTCTTTCGAGAACTCCTTCCTAACCTAATTGTAATATTCCGAGCATTTTCCATGTTTCGACTTTTTCGATCCGGCGTAAGGTTTGTCCTGCGCGGGTCCCGGCATAACATTTTCGATACAATATTCGTTTCGGTAAATCAATAAAACCCGTATTTTCGATAAACGAGAGCTTTTTATTAAACTATCACAATTATCACTTCGTAATACGTGTAACCAGGCGCTGAGACCAAGACCGCAGTACAAATTGTACTGATTTGGATAATTATCCCGAAAACCGATACCGTTTGGATCAGTTTTTACAAATAAATGTACCGTTTTATATCTGAAATGATCCAACGGGATACTAATTTTCCGTAATTATAAATAGCCTTATACCGTATTTTATTTCGTATCAAAATCAATTGCAGACAGATAATTATATAATTTTCAGAGAAAAACCCTAATTTCCTAAAACTGTTCTAAGAATCAAACAAGCATTTGGAGGTGTTATTGAATTCGGTTTGGAAAGCTCGAGTAACCAATCTGAAGGTCTTGAAGAGCTCTACCAGATTCTGTAATCCATACACCTGCATAAATCAAGGTTATTTTTCTAAAAATTTATTTATTTTTGAATTTATTTTATTAAAAATATGAATTTTTGTTCGGATGATTGTTTGTATGATTTCATGATTGCATGTTGTAGAGCTTGTTTTCCTGATGATTTTCATATGTCATACGTCTGATTTGGAGTTCAATATCATGTTCAAATTTGAGTTTGATTTTCGAATTTGAAAATTAGGGTTTATAACCGGTATGAATGTTCTTAATTGAAATTTGAGGGTTTCTTATTCTGTGATAGATTGATGTTGTGTTATAGTGGGTTGTGTTCTCTGTGAAATTTGCAATCTAGTCGTATAAGTTTCATGAACCAACGAGGTCTGTAGGGAAGGGAGTTGTGTTTTGAAGTTTTCCGATGTTCGCCGGAAACTGAAAAATTTCACGGTCAAATTCCGGCCAACTCAGGGATTGTTAGGTTGTTTTGATTGCATGGTTGTGTTCCTGGTAACCTATAGATGTGATCAGGAGGTGTTGGTGGGGTGAGGACGCCGGGAACGTGTTCTCCGGCCATCCCCGACTGTTTTCCGGCGACCCCCTGGAAAATTACAGTTTAGTACCTATAGTTTTAAAAACGATGCAGTTTGGTCCCTGTAGTTTCCAGACTTTGCAAAAATTGGATTTCTGTTTTAAAAATCATATTTTCTATTTATTTTTATTATAAAAATTCGTTTTTAATTTCTGAAAATTCTAAAAATTATTATTTTAATTCTAAAAATTATTTTTAATTCACAAATAAATCTAAATTAATTAGTTAATTAATTTCAGTTAATTTCTAATTGATTAATTGGTCAATTAATTAGAAAACTAATTGATTTAATTAATTATTAATTGATTTTAATTAATTATTTAATTAGATTTAATTATTTAAAAATGATTTAAAAATTTTGAAAAATAGTTTCGAGCTTTAAAATATTATTCTAAATTATTTCCAAGGCTCGATAATTATTCTAAAATTATTTCGGAGCCAGAATTGGCCAACCGAACCCTGTTTATTAACCCGAAATTGATCCAACGACCCGTTTTAATTCCGAAAAATGTATTAAAAATCATTTTAAATACCAGAAAGCCTATTTATGACCCGAGACTTCTTTATAAATGATATATCATTGATTACATGATGTATTATATGCTATATGTGACTTGTTAATTGACTATCGGTCTATATATTCTGTGTTTACTTGATTATTGCATAACTTTCAATCCGTTAATCGGATTTGGGTAAAACGAAGGGTAGATAGAAGTATGTGTTGAATAGAATTCCATGAGTAAATTATTGATAGATGCTTATGATATGTGAGCAGAAGAGGCAAGACGTAGGAAAGGGAAACAGATAGTTGAGGAGTAAGACGCTTGTGATTGGAAGCGAGTGCAGTGTAGTAAGCTAATATCAGGCAAGTATTCCGAACTTTCTCGAAATATTGTAATACGTGATAGTTTTGTTGATATTGCAAGTGCTTTGAAGCACTGAAACCTAAACTCTGATTCCAGTTATTGTTCTTGAGCCATGAACCTTATTCTTTCTAGACCATTGATTGTTGTATACCCAAACATGAACCTCAAGTATACGATACTACTCCACAAATACATGCAAACAAAATCCCAAACACTGAACTGAATTACTTGTACATTCAATCATTGTATCCTATGCATTGAAAGCCCAAATCTTTGAAACCCTGAAATGTTGATTCCTTTGTTATCTAATTCTTTCATTACCCAGCATCCAAGCTTTTAAATTGCCTTATTGATCCTTACAAGGGTTGAAACCCTTTCATTGTTAAACATTTATTGTTGTTAATGATTTCGGTTATTGTTTATTATTGCATATTCTGCTATTATGTTAGAATTGGATTGTTTTTATAAAATTGTGGACCAGATTCGTGGTCAGACCATATAATGGTCAAGTTAGGCCAATGTGTGCCTTGGATCCAGTAGTTAGAGCAATGCTGTGTGCCTTGCTCGGGGTTAGTGCGTGACTAATCAGCAGCCTAACCTTGGTTTTTAAATTAAAAGTATAATATCCAATTCTAAATCATAATCCAATGTTCACTTGATATCATAATCATATTCACCTGATGATCACTATTCTCAGTTTTGTCATTGTGACTTGCTGAGCTAGTTAGCTCATTTGTGTGATGTTATTTATATTCTTTCCAGTTAAAAAGGAACCAGTTGGTAGCGAGGATCCCCAGTCCATCGCGAGAGCTAGGGGTTCAGGTTGAGAAAGCTGAGCTAGTAGGCTTCTTTTGGGATAATTTAAGTTTGTAAAAGTTTGTAATATTGTTTAATACTCAGTTTGAGTTTGAAATAGTTGGGATTTGAACGGTTTGTAATATATTAGTGTGTTTGGCTTGTGTGCATACTTTAACCTGTTGCAGTCCGTGGTGGTTGGTAAGTACGGTCACTGCATATATTATTATTATCTTTATTATTGTTATAAGCAGGTTATAATTAAGGTGTGTGTGTGGACCCCAAACTTCTGACCCGGGTTTGGAGGGCGCCACAATACCGGTGTTGCTCCGCGGCTGATCACCGGCGGCAACACACTGTTGTTCGAGGATTCCAATCTAAATTATTATATTGCTTTTGACATCTTACAAGGAATGATTTATTAAGTATATTATTTTCGGATAAAAGATGAAATGTGGTTTTGATTCAGTTTCTTATTTTGAGAATACTTAGTTTGTTGATCAATATAAAAGGTAGTATTAATACAGATGATTGATGTTGACTTCCCTATTTTAGCGCGGGTAGGTTGTGAGTATCAAAGTTCGTATTAATATCTAATTTGATATGACAGCAAAATAAGTACTAATTTCAAGAGTTCAATTTTGAATAAAATTTATGATTCAATCCATAATCATTGCTTCTTGTTATTGTTATTTACGATATTTCTGTAAACACTATTTTACGAGTTTTATTCTCGTCAAGATTCAAAGTATTGCTGAAGCATTTCACTCAAAAATATTAAAATGGTTTTGAATACAATTAAGGAATTAAATCTGGGATTCCTCAACTAAAATTTTATGATTCAGCAACTATGATTTTAAATGTTCTGCTCTAATGCAGATGCCGGTTTTATATCAAAACGACCCTATATATGTCATAATGATCTTGTTGAGCATTTCTTTCGCTCATACTTTCCTGTTTTTAAATTTAACCTCTAGTGAGGATTAGCTTGCTGTTTAGCCGCGTAATTCGAGGAAGCAAAGAAGAAACTCTTGGAAGGTGGTTGGTCCAGGGTTGTGGGCTAGTGTAAGTTTTATTGTGTAAAGTTGTTTATATTATATTATATTATAGTTGTATATTTTATTTGGGCCTAGTATACTTCATTTCGTAGTTATACTAGTGGGTTTAGTTTCGAGTTGGAATTTATTGAAAGGAGTTTTAAAAGAAAGTGAAAAATTTATTTGTGAAATTTGGAATTCTTATTTCTAGAACTGTAACCTTAAAAGATCTTATATTAGTTGGGGTCATTTATGTCAAATATCTTCCGCTGGCATTTATTTATCGATTAAATAGGTTGTTTTGGATTGAGGTTTCTTCGTGACGACCAAATCCTCTGACCCCGGATTTGGGGGCGTTACAGTTAAGGTTGAGGGGAATCTTCAGCTTCAGCTTCTTGTTCTTGTTCAACTTCAGCCTCTGCTTGGTCACCATGCTCAGAAATAGATTGATCTATTTCTTCATTCACATATTCTTCAGGTTCATGATCAATGTTTTCCTGTGGGTCATTTTCAGCTTGAGGTTCATCTTCAACTATAGATATATCTTCAGCTTCTTCTTCTTCTTTATATTGAGCATTGATAGTGGCAAAGGCATCTATCATGTGGTCTATTAGGAAAGCAACATCTGAGTTTGGATAGTTCCCTTTCTTGTGTAGCTTTGTTACTACCAGTTGAGATAGGACATGAGGATCTTGCATTAAGTCACTGTGAGTGGATTTCTTTTGGGCTTCTAATAGTTTTCCATTTAGCACTATCTGAAGAAACCTTGCATATAGGATAAAGTTCTGATGATTTGATTGGTTCTCTAAAATATGCTCCATGAATAACCTCCCAAAGTTGATGCGAAGATTATTCGCGACAGCAACCCCAACAACTTGATTGAAAATAGCGAGTCCATGAAATCCAGCTGTCTTGGGAGACAAGCAATGAGACAGTATATTGAAGAATAGATTCCATTCCTTCGGAAGATGACTTTTGTTGAAGTGCCTTGGTAAATCATCATTCGTTGTCATTGTGCTCCTTATTGCTCTGAAGAAGCTGAGTTGTTCCCAATCTTCTGGAGTGTCATCAAAGTTATCTCGAGGTAACTGAAGATGTTCATTGAAATCATCCTCTGTAATTCTAATGGTATCATCATCAATGTCAAAAGAAAAAGCTAATTTTTCATCTTCTGAAGAGTTTATAGCTGTTGTGTGTACATGCCTGAGAAGCTCAACATTCAGTTTCATATTAGTCATTAATGCGAAGCGCACAATTGAGTGTTCGTTTAAAAAACGGATCCAAGTTTCAAAATGTACCATTTTCACAGGATCACGTTCAATAATAGAAACAAAATTTGTTTTTGGAATCTGAATATTATTCGCCATTTAAATAAAATGAGAATAAAGTTTAGATTTAAAATAAATTAAATTGAGCACTTCGAATTATTAAGAGAAATAAATAGACTCTAATTAAACACACTGCAGTTGTAAAGGATTAACCAAACAATGTCTTAAGGAAGAAATTTAATTGAGACTAAAACCCTTAGAGGAGTAACCAAATAAGGCTTTAAACAGTTAAAAAGACAAGTATCTCGATCTGCAAAATTAACCGATAAAATCGAGTGATTTTGATATCAAACTACTCCTGATTAACTAGGCTTTACAAAACTGTAAAAATTATAAATTTCAACAGCACTTTATTAGGGTTTTGATCGACAAAAAAAATTCCCTCTCCTGCGATTGTAATGTTGTGTGTATATAGAAGATAACCAAACCCAATTGTGTATATATATTAACAGCAAAATAATCTAAAATAATCAAAGGAACTGTGTGGCGATCCCTCTCTGTGGCGACCACTCTCTGTGGCGACACAGAGTACAGATCTTAAAGAAGTTCTAAGTCAAGTCTCTGTGGCGACACAGTCTGTGGCGACACAGAGTACTGGACTTAGTGAATTTCTAAGTCAGGTCTCTGTGGCGACACAGTCTGTGGCGACACAGAGTACAGGACTTAGAAAATTTCTAAGGCAGGTCTCTGTGGCGACACAGTCTGTGGCGACACAAAGTACAGGACTTAGAAAAATTCTAAGTCAGGTCTTTGGGGCGACACAGTCTGTGGCGACACAGAGTACTGGACTTTAGAAAATTTCTAAGTCACAATCCTTTGCTACTGATTTATTTTAAACATCTTTTAAATATTGAGTTATTAAAAAGAATGTTAAAATAATAAATCACAATTATTTTTCACTACTTCTACAAATATTATCATTAAATTAATAACACTATATTTTTATGAAAAATGATTATGCTACAATATATTTAATTTTAATTTCAATGAACCCCTTTAAATATTAATTATCTAAAGTCCACTGAGATCAAATTAAGTAGATTTATCAGTATGACTGTGCTCAGCCATATATATATTTTGTATGTAAGCACAAAAAATGATTGAATTACGAGAAATAATTAATGGCATGTAAATTCAGATTTCCTTAATATATAGAATTTAAACAAGTGAATTTAACCAGACCAAATTGCAGTTATTGACTTCTAAAATTAATTAGAGATATTTAACATCCCAAGTTCACTAACCAACTTAGAGAAAGTGTTTTCATCAAGTGGTTTGGTGAAGATGTCTGCAATTTGATCTTCTGTGGGTACAAAGTATAACTCCACAGTGCCATTTGTGACATGCTCTCTGATAAAGTGATACCTGATATCAATGTGCTTTGTCCTTGAGTGCTGAACTGGATTGTTTGAGATTGCTATTGCACTTGTATTGTCACAGAATATTGGAAACTTTGACACCAAAAGACCATAATCCCGGAGTTGGTTCCCCATCCACAAGATTTGAGCACAACAGCTTCCAGCAGCTATGTATTCAGCTTCAGCAGTTGATGTGGATACTGAGTGCTGCTTCTTTCTATGCCAGGATACCAATCTTCTTCCAAGAAACTGACAGCTTCTTGATGTACTTTTCCGATCAATCTTACAACCTGTAAAATCTGAATCTGTATAGCCAACTAGGTCAAAAACTGTACCTTTAGGGTACCAAATTCCAAGATTTGGAGTTCCCTTAAGGTACCTAAATATTATTTTAACAGCTATTAGATGAGATTCTTTTGGTTCATCTTGAAATCTAGCACATAAGCATGTTGCAAACATGATATCTGGTCTACTTGCTGTGAGATAAAGTAATGAGCCTATCATACCTCTGTAGCTTGTGATGTCAACTTTCTTACCAGTTTTGTCCTGATCAAGCTTGGAGGCTGTTGGCATGGGAGTCTTTGCTGGAGCTGAATCTTCCAGATTATACTTCTTAAGAAGTTCTATGATGTACTTGGATTGACAAATGAATATTCCATCTTTCCTTTGACTCACTTGTAATCCAAGAAAGTAGTTCAACTCTCCCATCATACTCATCTCGTACTTACTCTGCATTAGCTTAGAGAATCTCTTGCAAAGATCATCATTAGTTGAACCAAATATAATATCGTCAACATATACTTGAACTAATATCATATGAAATAGAGTTTTATCTATGACACCTCTAGTAAAACCATTTTCAAGTAAAAACTCGGAGAAAGTGTCATACCATGTCCTTGGAGCTTGCTTAAGACCGTAGAGAGCTTTGAATAGAAAGTATACAAAATCAGCCATATTAGGATCTTCAAAACCAGGTGGTTGTTCCACATACACTTCTTCTTCTAGCTCTCCATTCAGGAATGCACTCTTCACGTCTATTTGATAAACTTTGAAATCTGAATGTGCTGCGAATGCCAGAAACATCCTGATTGCCTCAAGTCTAGCTACTGGTGCATAGGTTTCATCATAATCAATACCCTCTTCTTGAGAGTAACCTTTAGCTACCAGTCTGGATTTATTTCTCGTTACAATGCCATCTTCATCTAGCTTGTTCCTGAATACCCATTTAGTGCCTATCACTGACTTGTTCTTTGGTCGGGGTACCAGCTTCCATACTTTCTGCCTCTCAAACTGATTGAGTTCTTCTTGCATTGCAATAACCCAATCTGGATCTTCCAGTGCCTCATCCACTTGCTTAGGTTCCATTTATGAAAGAAACCATGAGAAGTGGCATACATTCTGAGTGGCATGTCTAGTTCTTACTCCTGTGTCAGGATCACCAATGATCAATTCAAAGGGATGGTCTCTGTTCCAAACCCTTTGACGAGGCAGATAAATCTTGATATTTCCCCTTGTTCAGCCTGATGTTGAGTGTGAACTGTAGATCCTCTTCCTGCTCCCCCTGAGTTGCTGTCACCATGACTGGATGATTCTGATCCGTTTGTAGTGGTTCTTGATGGAGTTCCTGAATGATTATCGTGATCAGTATTTCCACCATTATCACCACTTGATCCTGAATCAGCTACAGGCACAGTTCTAGAAATCTCAGGTTATATTATATCTATAGGATCATCTGATAGATTTTCAAATTCCAGAGATTCAGAATCCTCTTCTTTCTGCAGGCTTGCCAACTTGGTGTCGTCGAATGTTACATTAAGATTTTCAATCACCTTCTGATCAGAGATCACATAAACCCTGTAAGCTTTAGATTCCAGAGAGTAGCCAAGAAATATGCCTTCTTCTGCTTTAGCATCAAACTTTACTAGATGTTCAATTCCTTCCTTTAGCACAAAACATTTAGCACCAAACACATGAAAGTATTTCAGTGTTGGTTTCTTGTCAGCCATAATCTCATAAGGAGTCTTGTCATGATCTTTGTTAATCAGGGTACGATTTTGAGTGTAACACGCTGTGTTGATAGCTTCAGCCCATAAGTAGGTGAGAAGTCTTGATTCACTTAGCATAGTCCTTGCTGCTTCAACCAAGGTAAGATTCTTCCTTTCTACTACCCCATTTTGTTATGGGGTCCTTGGGGCTGAGTACTGTCTCAAAATGCCTTTCTCCGTACAAAATTTATTTAGAAATGCATTCTTGAATTCTGTCCCATTATTTGATCTGATCTTCCTAACAGGCAATTTCACTTCCATCTCAATCTTCTTTATATGATCCACTATCAGCTGAGGTGCTTCATCCTTGGTTTGTAAAAACAACACCCATGTGTACTTGGAGAAATCATCGACCATTACTAAAGCATATCTTTTCATTGATAGTGACAATACATTCACTGGACCAAATAAATCCATGTGAATCAACTGAAGAGGTTCAGTTATACTTGTCATTTCCTTGCTTCCGTGTGACGCTTTCTTTGATTTTCCTTTTTCACATGCTTCACAGAGTCCTTCTTGACAGAATTCTATCTGTGGTAGTCCTCTCACTAGTTCTCTCTTGATCAGATAGTTCATTATTTTAAAGTTCAAGTGCGAGAGCTTCTTGTGCCATAGCCAACTTAGTTCTGATGAAGCTTTGCTGTAGAAACATCTGCTTATTCCATCACAGGTAGACTTCAAGTCAGCTACCTACAGATTACCTTTCCTTACTCCCTGTAAAGCAAGCTTCTCATCTTTCATGTGAGAAATCAAACATCTTTCTATTCTGAAATCAACATTGTATCCCCTGTCACAAAACTGACTTTTGCTCAGAAGATTATGCTTTAATCCTTCTACAAGAGAGATATTCTCAATGATGACATTGCCAATCATTAAATTGCCATATCCCTTAGTAAATCCTTTGCTGTCATCTCCGAAGGTAACTATAGGGCCATCTTTCTCAACCACACCTGTGAGCAGGGACTTTTCTCCTGTCATGTGCCTAGAACATCCACTGTCCAATATCCATATGATCTTCTCTTTCCTTACCTTACCCTGCAAACACATATTGATTAAGAAGACTTTGGTACCCAAGCTTTCTTGGGTCCTGAAGGTTTAGGAGTAGAAACAGAATCAATAATTGAACCCTTAACAGGCTTAGCTTTCACTTTGGATGGCTCCTTCTCAGTGTTAGTCTCAACAGAGTTGTCAGACTTAGAAATAGGAGTCACAGTCTTGTCTTGTGTGTGCTTATTACTCATGCTTGACTTAGTGTTGATGCAAGTGCTAGCATTTGCATGAAAAGCTTTAAAATAATCAGACATGGTAATAAAAGCACAGGGCATACATCCAACTATACCACAGGGTTCATGAAAACTAGGCATGTTAGGCATGGCAGGCATATTGGAAGTTGCAATAGATTCCACTTTACCTTTAGTGCATGCATGTGTAAGATATGCAACAGAATTGCAATTATTACAAAGCTTCCTAGATGCAGATGAGGACGATGCAAAATCAGATTTCTTATTAACACCTACCTTGCCATTCTTGTTCTTCTTAGTCTTAACCTTAGCACTTACACCAGTCTTAGAGTTGACTATAGGTTCTGGTTTTTTAAGCATTTCAGGTTCTTTTCTATCCACCTTAGTACCTAGGTCAGCTATGGATTTAGCTTTCGTAGCTGGAGCCTTAGGGGTCTTAAGGGATTCCTCTACCTTCTCTCTATCTTCAGCAATCAATTCCTCATTGATCAGCAAACTTACTTCATCCAAAGGTTCTGAAACAGGCTCAGTGAAAATTGGAGATACAACATCCTTAATAATATATGGAACCTTTTCCGAGACAAACATGTTTATCTCTGATGTGCCACTATGTTTCTTACTATTCAGCTTAGAATAGTCAAGTCATATTGAAGTCTTAGATTTAAATCTTTGACTATCTATTATCTCCTTCTGAGTCAGAGCTGCATTTTTAAACGCCTGTAATTTCTTTTCTAAATCAGCAATTTGGGTTCTAAGAATGGCCTCTATGTCTGCATTGCACTTAACCTTATTCTCTAGATACTCATTTTTTTTTCTTAAGGTCTTCTAGTCCAACTACAAGCAATTCTAGTTCTTCATTCCTAGAGGTTAAACTCTCAGATTTAAGAACTTATTTATCATTTTCCATTTTATATGTAAGCATGCTTGTATGGACATTATACAATTCTAAAGTAAGTTCATGCACAGTAGATTTGTATTCAGATACAGACATTTCTATAGTGGTAAGTTCAGGAACCTGAGATGGTCGTGGTGATTCCTCTACAGAGTCTGCCATGAGAGCCAGATTTACATGCACTTCCTCTTCATCCGAATCAGTATCATCCCAGCTTTTTCCTTTAGCAATGTAGGATCTCCCTTTTTCCTTTACCACATAAGCATTCAGCTTCTGTTTCAGCTTCTCATTCTTCCTTTTCAGATCTTTATAAGTTTCCTTCCTTTCATCGGAATCATTTGGTTTAGATGCCTTGGGCTTTCTGCAATCAGATGCAAAGTGCCCTAACTCATTGCAGTTGTAGTATCTGGTTTTTCTCTTGTCAACCCAGCTTGACTTGTAGCCTCCTCTGGAGCTTGACCCTGACGAGTGGCTTCCTTTCTGAAATCTCCCTAATGAACCCCTTGGTTTGTAGTTGGGCTTTCTTCTGAATCTAACATGACTAAATTTTGCAGCCATGTATGCCATCGATTTATCCTCCAACTGTTCAAGTTCCTCTTGAGTATAGAACACACTTTCATCTTCTGGCTCACCATGAGTAATTTCAGCTATGACAATTTCTTTAATTATTGAGGAGGGTGCAACCTTGTTTTCTTGAGATTTTGGTTCACGAACTACAAATGCAGTGGTTTTTGCAAGTGCCGCACTCTTACTGTCAACAGAACCAGGTCCATAGATAATAGCTCTTTGCTCTTGCTCCAGCTCATGTGTTCTTAACTTACCATAGATCACATCCAGGGACATAGTGATAAAATCTGACATTTCCCTGATTGATGTGTTCTTTTATTCCAGGTGAACTGGGAGCGTCAGCATAAACTTTCTGTTAGACTCTCATATGGGGTAGACTTTCCCTTGCAACTTTAATTCACTTAACAGTCTTGTATATCCCTCAAAGAGTGCAGACAGTGCTTCTCCGGGTTGAAGTTTGAATGCCTCATACTGAGTCGTCAGAATATCCATCCTGTTTTCTTTGACTTCCTCTGTTCCTTCCATCAAAATCTCAATGGTCTCCCACATATCTTTTGCACTGTTACTTCCTAGAAGCTGATGACTCATATCCTTGTCGGTCGATTCCACAATTATGAGTTGAAGGCTTGTGTCCAAATTTATCAATTCCTTATCGATTTCCATATATTTTGACGGATCCATGGGAGTAGTGTTGTGAATATGTTGTGTACTTGATGATCACTTAAACAAAATGTCTAAGTAGATTTTACTTAGTGAAATAATGTAGCACTCGACGGATAAGAGTTTTAGTCCCGACGGATAACTCATTATAGTCCCGACGGATGATTAACTTATTATCCATCGAGTGAGTAGCTTATGTAATAATAAGATTGTAGCACAGTGATGTATGCACCTTTGTATAGAATCTGTAGTAGCATATAAGTCATGTTGACTTTAACTAGATATGCAGAATAGGTTGATTAACTGTACATAAGCAATGTCTTGTAATTCTGTATAAGTGAAATGAAGTCAAGTGCCAAAATAGCTACCGACGGATGATTAACAAAGCTTCGACGGATGATCAAATGACTATCAACGGATGTTTAACATAGCAGTCGACGGATGATCAATTAAGTCATCGACGGATGATCTGAAAGTCGACGGATGATCATATCAAGATTTAAACATCAGTTGAACAGTGAAAGTTGATACACAACCGTCGAGTTAGATACAAACACACTGTGGAAGCCCATTAACTGGGTAATAGAGGACGAAAAGCAGCAAAGATCAAGACTGTTAGATTTTATATTTGTTCAGTTCTTTTGACTTTGTAATCTTGGTAATATATAAACCAAGAGAGTAGCAAATAGAAATATAACTGAGATAGCTGAGAAACATACAAACAGAGAAATCTTTGTAAGCACAATCTTTAGCATTTCCTGTATTCTCAGCAGTTCTATTTTATAAGCAGCTGTGAGCATTTCTGCACACAGAGTCCTCTTGATATATTATATATATCTCTGGTGGAATTGTTTAAATCCACCAGAAAGTTTTTAAAAACTCTTATTTTTAATAATTTATGTTTTGATTCATTCAAGTTTACATTCCGCATTGTGCTAATCAAAACAAATATATTCATAATCGAGTTGAACATTTTTATTTCAAGAAAAAGGTTCAAGAATTCCATTCAACCCCCCTTCTGTAATTCTTGCTATATTGTTAAGAGACTAACAATTGGTATCAGAGCGAGCTCTTAATCTACAAAGAGTTTATAGATCAAAACAATTCAGCAAGATGAACAAGAAAGATGTTGGAGTCAAGATTCCTTTTCTTGATAAAGATAATTACCATCATTGGAAGGTAAAGATGCATCTTCATATGCTTTCTCAAGATGAGGCCTATGTGGACTTCATAGAAAGAGGCCCTCATGTTCCAATGAGAGCTGCAACAGGAAATGAACCATCTGTTCCAAACCCAAGGCATGAATGGTCTAATCCTGATATTGAACAAGTCAGGAAAGATAAAAAGGCCATGAACATTTTGTTCAATGGTGTTGATGCAGACATGTTTGATAACATTATCAACTGCAAGACTGCCAAGGAAGTTTGGGACACAATACAGATAATCTGTGATGGTACTGAGCAAGTAAGAGAAAATAAAATGCAGCTCCTGATTCAGCAATATGAGCATTTTCATAATGAAGAAAATGAGTCACTCACTGACATTTTTAGTAGATTCCAAAAGCTACTAAATGCTCTTAAATTGCATGGAAGAGTCTATCAGACTAAAGACTCCAATCTGAAATTTCTCAGATCTCTTCCAAAGGAATGGAAACCAATGACAGTCTTATTGAGAAACTCACAAGATTATAAGGAGTTTACTTTGGAGAGACTGTATGGCATTCTGAAGACCTATGAGCTTGAAATAGAGCAGGATGAAAGAATGGAGAGAGGAAAGAAGAAAGGAGGATCCATTGCACTAGTTGCTGATCTGGAAAAGGAGAAGGAAGTGAAGATGGAAGCTGTGGAATCAACTTCAAAGGCCTGTGAAAGCAAGGGTAAAGGGCTAGCTGCAGAAAATGAAGATTCATTGAGCCAAGATGACATGGAGGACATTGATGAGCACCTAACATTCCTTTCAAGAATATTTGCAAAGCTCAAGTTCAAGAAGAACTTTGGAGCTGCCAAGCCAAATAGAAATATGGTGGATAAATCAAAATTCAAGTGTTTCAAATGTGGCTTGGCAGGGCATTTTGCAAATGAGTGTAAAAAGTCAGATTCCAGCAAGAAAAGATTTGAGTCTGTAGATTACAAGCAAAAATACTTTGATCTACTCAAACAAAAGGAAAGGGCTTTTATCACACAAGAGAATGACTGGGCAGCTGATGGCTTGGATGAAGATGAAGATGTCAGCTATATCAATCTAGCCCTTATGGCCAAGTCTGATGAAATAGAGACAAGTTCCTCAAGCAATCAGGTAATCACTACAAACCTTGCACATTTATCTAAAGCTGAGTGTAATGATGCAATAAATGACATGTCTACAGAATTGTATCATTTGCGTGTTACACTTAAGTCCCTCACTAAAGAAAATGCTAAAATCAAAGGAAACAACTTGTTTTTGAGTGAGAGGAATAATGTGCTTGAGTCTCAGTTTGTTGAGTTTGAGAAACTAAAAATTGAGTGTAGAATTGCCAAGGAGGAATTAACTGAGTCCTTGCAAAAGGAAGAAATTTTAAAGAAGCAGCTCGATCATGAACAAGAGGTGATTAAAGCATGGAAAACATCCAGAGATGTTCATGCTCAAATCACCAAGGTTCAAGGAATTGAGTCTTTTTGTGATGAAGCCTGGAAAAAGAATAAGGAGAAACTAGAACCTATTTTGGTAGACGGGTTGCTGACAGATGTAGACTCGACGGATGATGAGGACTATCCATCGGATAACAAAAAGTGCTATCCGTCGAATGATAAAAATCCTCATCCATCGGCTGTAAGCAAACCCATTAGCAAAGCCAAATTAACCAAGCTAAATGATAAGTATGGGTCCGTTTCCAAGAACTTTGTTTCAGGAGAGTCAAGTCAAGCCAAGAAAGGGAAGAAGGCTAATGTTGGTCACATGACTGTCAAACAGTTAAGTGACAGACTTGAGAAGATAGAGGTAAAAACAGAGACTAAAAGGAAAAATAATAGGAATGGTAAAGTAGGGATTAACAAACACAATAACTACACACCTGACAAATATGCTCCTAGAAAAATCTGTGTCAAGTGTGGTAGTGTAAATCATTTGTCTGTTAATTGCAAATCTGCCATGCCTACTCCCATGTCTGTTCAGCCTCAATTCTCTAACATGAATGCCATGCCTCCCATGCCTGTTAATGCTATGCCTACACAGAACATGAATGCACAGTTTGCTAATATGCCATTTGCACCTAATCCATATTATGCTGCATACAATATGCCTCAAATGCCATTTAGCATGCCTTACTGGAATAACATGTTTGCACCAAGCATGCCATTTCCTGTTAGCCATAACATGCATGATAATTCTGTTACATCTAGTGGTTTCAAAGGCCTAACCCAAATGACTAAGGAAGAATCTGAAATTCCTAAGTCAAATGAGTTAAGACCTAAGAAACAGAAGAAGAAAGCTAACAAGGCAGGACCCAAGGAAACTTGGGTACCAAAATTAACTTGATTTGATTTTGATATGTGCAGGGAAACAGAAGGAATCTTTGGTACTTGGATAGTGGTTGTTCAAGACACATGACTGGTGATTCTACCCTGCTCACAGAGTTTGAAGAGAGAGCTGGCCCAAGTATCACTTTTGGAGATGACAGCAAAGGTTATACTGTGGGATATGGCTTGATTTCAAAGGACAATGTCATCATTGAAGAGGTTGCCTTAGTGGATGGTCTCAAACACAATCTGTTGAGTATCATCCAGCTTTGTGACAAAGGCAACTCAGTAACCTTCAACAAAGAAACCTGTGTTGTGATTAATAATCAAAACAACAAAGTGGTTCTCACTGGTGTGAGAAGAGGAAATGTGTACCTAGCTGACTTCAACTCAACTAAAGCAGAATCTGTAACTTGTCTTCTTAGTAAAGCAAGTCAAGATGAAAGTTGGCTATGACACAAGAAGCTATCCCATTTGAACTTCAAGACCATGAATGAGCTGGTAAAGAAAGAGCTAGTTAGAGGCATTCCTCTGGTGGAGTTTACAAAGGATGGACTGTGTGATGCCTGCCAAAAAGGGAAGCAGATTAAAGCATCATTCAGGAAGAAACTTGATTCAGCAATTGAAGAGCCTCTGTAACTGCTTCACATGGATTTGTTTGGACCAGTCAATATATTGTCTATTTCAAAGAAAAGATTTTGCCTAGTAATTGTAGATGATTTCTCAAAGTTTTCTTGGACCTATTTCCTAAAGTCCAAAGATGAGGCTGGTGAAATCATCATCAATCACATAAGGCAATGGAACAATCATCCTGATTTCAAAGTTAGAAGAATCAGGAGTGACAATGGAACTTAGTTCAAGAACTATGTCATGAGAGTATTTTGTGAGGAAAATGGGATCTTGCATGAGTTTTCAGCAGCAAGGACTCCACAACAGAATGGAGTAGTGGAAAGAAAGAATAGATCTCTTATTGAAGCTGCAAGGACAATGCTTGAAGAATCAAAATTACCAACTTATTTCTGGGCTGAAGCTGTAAACACTGCATGCTACACTCAGAACATCTCTATGATTAATCAAGCAAGATGCATGACACCTTATCAATTGTTCAAGAACAAGAAGCCAACTCTAAACTTTCTTCATATCTTTGGCTGTAAATGCTATATTCTGAGAAATCAAACTGATCAAAATGGGAAGTTTGATGCTAAAGCAGATGAAGGAATTTTTGTTGGATATGCTGTTGGTAAAGCATATAGAGTCTATAATCTAAGAACCAAAATTGTTGTTGAATCTATACATGTTGTGTTTGATGATAAAAAGATTGAAGGACTAAAAGATGGAGATTACCATGAAAGCCTCAAATTCGACAATGTTGAGATGGTCAGTGATGAAAGTGATGATGAGAGTGATCAAGAAACAGTGTCTAAGGATAATACAGACAAATCTACCACAAATGAAGCACAAAACTCAACATCCGTCGAGTTACATAATACTTCATCCGTCGGAAGGCAATCTGCATTATCCGTCGGAAGACAACCTGCCTCATCCGTCGGTACTCAAAATTCACCATCCGTCGGGTTATCTAAAGGAGCAAGAAGTCAAGGCAGATCACCCATAGAAAGTACCCCTATCTCAAATCAAAGATCCACAAACTCAGGGGGAGTTTCTAGCAATCAAAACTCAATCACACATCAAGACAACATTGAGGTCTCTTCATCTAAGGCTAATCTACCTCAACCAAGAAAATGGACAAAAGATCACCCCTTTGAACTGATTATTGGTGATGTTTCTTCCAGAGTTCAAACCAGGAGAGCAACTCAAGAAGAATGTCTATACAGCAGCTTCCTCTCTAAGGAAGAACCAAAGAAGGTAGAAGAAGCCTTGTTAGATCCTGATTGGATTTTAGCTATGCAGGAGGAGCTAAACCAATTTGAAAGGAATAAAGTATGGAAGCTGGTACCCAAGCCTACAGGAAAGAATCCAATAGACACCAAATGGGTATTCAGAAACAAGATGGATGAAAATGGCATAGTAGTAAGGAATAAAGCAAGATTGGTTGCTAAAGGCTATTGTCAGCAAGAGGGGATAGATTTTGATGAAACATTTGCTCCTGTTGCAAGACTTGAAGCCGTCAGAATCTTCTTAGCCTATGCAGCCCATGCCAATTTCAAGGTCTATCAAATGGATGTCGAAAGTGCCTTTCTGAATGGAGATTTGGAGGAAGAAGTGTATGTAAGTCAACCTCCTGGCTTTGAAAATCCAAATTTCCCAGAGTATGTCTATTATCTATTGAAAGCACTTTATGGACTGAAGCAAGCACCTAGAGCCTGGTATGACACTTTATCAAAGTTTCTCTTGGAAAATCACTTCACAAGAGGTACTGTAGATAAAACTTTATTTTTCAGAAATGTTAATGGCTCTAGCATACTTGTTCAAATTTATGTAGATGATATTATATTTGGCTCTACAGATGAGAAACTTTGTAAAAAGTTTGCCAAACTGATGCAAAGTAAGTATGAAATGAGTATTATGGGAGAACTAACTTACTTTCTTGGTTTACAAGTTAAGCAAGTTAGTGATGGAATATTCATTAGTCAAACTAAATATATTTTTGATCTTTTAAAGAAGTTTGATCTAATGGATTGCACATCTGCAAAAACTCCCATGGCCACTGCAACTAAGCTTGAACTAAACACTACTGAAAAGTCTGTGGATATTTCAAGCTATAGAGGCATGGTTGGCTCACTTCTGTACTTAACAGCTAGTAGGCCAGATATAATGTTTGCTACATGTTTATGTGCTAGATTTCAGGCTGATCCTAGAGAGTCTCACTTAATAGCTATTAAGAGAATTTTCAGATATCTCAAAGGAACACCAAAACTTGGCATTTGGTATCCTAGAGACTCTGGTTTTGATCTAACTGGTTATTCAGATGCAGACTATGCAGGTTGCAAAATTGACAGAAAAAGCACAATAGGAACCTGTCAATTTTTAGGAGACAAGCTTGTGTCCTGGTTCAGTAAAAAGCAAAATTCAGTTTCTACTTCTACAGCTGAAGCTGAATATATTGCTGCTGGCAGTTGCTGTGCACATATTTTATGGATGAAAAATCAATTGCTAGACTATGGTTTGCAAGTTGAAAGGATTCCCATTTTCTGTGATAACACAAGTGTAATTTCCTTCACTGAAAATCCAGTGCAACATTCAAGGACAAAGCACATAGACATCAAGTACCATTTCATAAGGGAACATGTAATGAATGGTACTGTAGAGTTACATTTTGTTCCAAGTGAGAAGCAACTTGCAGATGTTTTTACCAAGCCACTGGATGAATCCACCTTTTCTAGGTTGGTAAGTGAGTTAGGTATGCTTAATTACTCTTGAATTTATCTGAACTATTTTGCAAGTTGAAAAGTAGCCAGAAATTTAGCTGATTTTTAGTCTTGGATGAAATTTTGGCTAAGTCAAAATTTGCATCTCGACGGATGACTATTATCCATCGGGTTGAGTCATCCGTCGATATACAAATTGTAAATAAAAATCAATTACTTTTCTGGAATATTTTAAAGCTCGACGGATAACAGTTTATCCTCATCCGTCGAAGTGTCTAAATCTTAACCGTTAATTCCCTGAACATTATCCATCGAGTATACTTACAGTTTGTAAGCATTACACGACGGATAATGGGTGGAATTTTTACAGTTTATTTTAAAACGGCTATTTTAGGCAATTTCTATTGGGTAATTTACTTCTCTTTATTATTTTTATCCTTTGATTTTGAGTAAAGTATAAAAGCTTATTTCATTCTAATCATTTTCTTTCATCATTCTCAAATTCAACTGTGTTATTTCATTCTCTCTCAAGCAAAAATCCTCTTTCTCTTCAAGCTTTTCTTCTCTAACAATGACACCCGTAGTAAAGATCATGTCACAGACTGGGTTCATCTATGAGAAGAACAACTTTACTGCTTTGGTCAATAAGGGTATTCAGCAATCTGAAGACTATCATAAGATGATGGACTTCGTGAAGAACTGCAAGTTAAGTTTTTCCATGCTGGAATCACCCACAATTTATTGTGAAGTTGTTGAGGAGATGTGGACAACAGCAATCTACAACTCTACTGACAAAACCATCACTCTGACCATCAAAGGTAATGATTTCTGTATCAATAGTGATGTAATAAAAGCATGTTTCAAGATTCCTGATGATAATGTAACTGCACCACACACTGACACTGATATTGTCAATATGCTCAATTCCATTCATTATGCACTTCCTACTACAAAACTAAGTGAAATTAGAAGACTAGGTCTTAGGAAGGAATGGAGTTATTTGTGTGATGTTGTAACTAAAGTCTTTTCTGGAAAAATCAGTAATTTTGATTCTGTGAACATTTCCATGCTTAACATGCTATACATGCTAGTTACAGACAAATATTACAATTTCAGTGACCTTGTTGTGTATGAGTTAGGTTTTAAACTAGGTGACTTAGCCAAATGAGGAAAAAATATTTACTATGCTAGATTTTTTATGCTTTTGGCTAACCATCTTTGTCAAGAGATTGTACTTGAGAACCCAGACAACAAATTAGCTTGTTGGGTTCAAGAGAGAAGAATCATTGTAGACTTGAACAGAGCCAACCATCACAGGGATGTGCCAATGTTCTATTTTCCTGTAATATTGACACCTCAGGTAAGTGAGGTAAGTTCATCCATACCCTCAACTATTCCAATCCCTTCTATTTCTTTGACTTCAGGCATAGCTATGGCAACTGTGAAAATGACCAAACAGTTGCCTACCAAAGCTGCCAAAACAACTGTAATTTTTAAATCCAAATCAAAGAAAACCCCCTCTGGTATCTCTCAAAAGGTACCAGTTGAAAAATCTACCAAAGCCAAAGAGAGGAGTGTGAAGGAGGGTAAGATAGGTGAGGGAAGGGTTGAACATCAAAGAAACCCCAAGGATAAGGTTGGAGAGTTGAGTGAATCCCAGCCTAGCCACACTGCAGTTTCCCAACAAACTGCAGTGTTTAAAAAGGACAAAAGCTCACTTCTAGCTGCATCCTCCCAAAAGGATGTGGCTATTGAACAAAGATCTCATCCAAGAGCACAGGCCATGAGGGTTAGGGACACAAGCTCACCCCAAACTTACACTAGAAAGAAGAAATCCAAAACAACTGGGGATGCACAGGGCACACACTTAGTGCAAACTGGTGCTAAAGACACAGTCCCTGCACCTTCTCAAATTCAGATTGATGTGGCTCCAATAAATGTGGAGTCACAACCAAAATCTCTCATTATAGAAGCCACTGAAACATCATACTCACCAACTAACTCACTGGAAGTGGACATGATAAACACTTCAATTCCTGATTCCCCTTCTTTAACTCTGTTGGGGAAGCCAAAATCTAGTACAAGTGAGCATCATCTTTTAGATGATTTATTGGCTCACTTGCCAATTCTTTCAGATTCTATTGTGACATCTGTGCCTCAAATAACTTCAATCAACACAGAGTCAACAATAGTTTCTCTTCCCACCTCATTCATTTCTACTCTCTCGATGGATATTGCTCATCCGTCGAGTAGTGATTGTATCCCAACGGATAAGCTTAACAGCAGTTATCCGTCGGATAGCTTTACCACTACCCGACGGATATCACTTATCCGTCGAGTGTCTCTGCACAACTTCAAACTTCAATAATTTCAAGTGCAGAAGATTTAGTGGTAGTACAATCACTCTTAGGACTGAGAGAGGAGAGTGCATTGAGTGAGAGGCTGGGTTGCTCCCAGGCAAAAGGAGAGGAAAAGAGTGAATCTCAGCAATCCATTCATTCAGGATTGGCAAAAGTGAGGGAGAGGAGTCCCACCTTAGTAGGTGAAAGTGAGGGTGTGAGGGTGGGGAGCCAGGGTGAGACCCTGATGAAACAAAAGAGAAAATATGAGAGAAAGGCAGGTAGTGGAGAAATAAGGATGGAACCAGCCATTGCTAGTGAGTCAATGATTGTGGATGATGCTGTAAAGGAAAGACAATTTCAGCAACATTACAAAGCTGTAATTGATAACATTTCCTTGGATGCTGACACTTTTACTCACCCTGTTTCAGCCTATCAATTGTTGGCTGCTCAGGGTAATGTGGAGGCAGAGCAGACTTTGAATTTAGTGCACACCATAGAATCTCTTCAAAGAGATAAAGCTGCTGTGAACAGAATGCCTTCTCAAGTTGGAGATCCATCTGAAGAATTTGGAGTAAATTCTGATGATGATGACTCTGGTTCTTTGGATGGAAGCATGAACTTAGGGGGAGCTGAAGGCCCAAGTTCTGCTTTAAGTTTACCTGAATGGGCATGGGCAAAGGAATCTACACCAGGACAATTTAAGGTGTCTTTGGTCAAACAAGTAATAGCTATTCAACAGGCCCTTTAGGAAACTTCAGATGCTGGTACCAAGGCTGTTCTTCAAGTTCACCTGGACTCTCTACATCTAATGAAGATCCAGCACTTAAGACAGAATCTCAGTGTGGATGATTTGAAAAGGGATATAGCTGACTTGAAGACCTATAACTCTGAGAAGCTGGATTCAGTAATGCCATATGGTACCATGCAAGATCTATTACTGAGATTAAGGAGAGAATCAGATTCTGACAAGAAGATAGCCAAGCTGGAGAACAGAGTTCAAGTTATTGAGAATTTAGTGGCTCTACTTCTTCAAAATCAACAGACTCAGACAAATCTTCTTATGCAACTGGCTAAAGCACAAGGCCTAACTCCTCCACTTGATGATGACAAAAAGGGGGAGAGAGAATCAAGTAAAGGGGAGAAAGGACCAACTGAGGGGGAGAAACTTCTAGTTCAAATCAGCAAAGTAATTGTACCTTCAATTACTATCTCCAAGCCACCAGTTGCAGATGGTATAGATCTTATCAATGCAACAGCAGAAAATTTGAAAGATGCTGATAAAGGAAAGTTGACTCTGATCAACTGGAAAAAGATTGATGAGGACATACAGAAAAAGTTTGAATTAGTCAAGGAACCAGTTCAGTCAGCCATCCATCACTCTCATGTCAAGCCAATCAGTGTGAATGAGATGAGCATGAACTATCTGGAGAAAGGACAATCTTCCTGCATCAAGACTACAAAGGCTGAGATAATTCTTAAACCAAGGGCAAACTATCCAAAGTCATCTTTGAAGAACCCTATGGATACTGTGTATGAGACACCCAAGCCTGATGAAAAGAAGCTTCTGTCAAGATCTATTGTCTTCTACAAAGATCCAGCTGATTCAGCCTCAAGAAAGAGAATTGCAAAGATATTCAGAAATGGGAAGGAAATTTGTGTGGTAGCTGGACATCCACAATTTGCTCATGCAAAGGAAGAAGAAAAAGCCAGATTGAAGCAGGAAAAGAGGCAAGCTGCTCTAGATGTAAAGAAGTCTAAACAAAAGAAAGAACAGTTTGCTATCTTGGCCAAGCTACAGGCTGTGAATTCTTCTCAACAAATTCCCTCTCAACCATCTCAAGCTACTGAATCAAAGAAGAAGATTGAAGAACAGAAGAGATCCCCAAGAAAGAAAGAACTGGCTAAAAGAACAAAAAGGAAATTGGATGTTGTTGACAAGGAATTGGACGATCAATTTCCTAAGGAATCCACTCAAGCTAAAACTCAATCATTAAAGCCCTATGTGGTATTTGAAGATATAAGGGTGGTGGACCCCTACAGGAACATACATGGAGAGCCTATTGTGCCAAAGGATGAGCCAATAGAGTGGGATAAATTACCAATTCCTGACTTCAACTTGCCAATTCTTGCTAAGCCAAGAAGGACAAAGTCGAGGGCAGTCAAGAAAGTGAAGTTGTCACCTCTCAAATCCAAGTCAGTAGTCAAAGCTCAACCCAAGGTCAACAGGGGAGACCACTTGTACTTATGTGACATCAAATAATTCACAGATCTAAACCTTTATCTGGAGGAGCTGGATGAGGTAAGGGCAATTGATGCATACAGAAACCTACCTGAAAGGTTGGTGTTGAAGTACAAAGGAGGAAGGGAGATTCAGTGGCCTCTTCACAGGATAATTCAAGAAAGCCAAGCTGTGTTGATCAAAGTCTATTCATCCTTCAAGAAAAACTTTGGGCTCAATGTAACTGCAAGAAGATTAGTATTGAAGAAGATTGAAGAGCTAAGGAGTGTTAGAGCCAAAGATGCACTTCCCAAAACTTTTATCATCCCATACGCAGGGAGAAGAGTGCATCTAAGGCCCTACTGGCTGATGGAATTCATGGATGACAAGGGTGTGAGAAGATTCTTCAGATTAGAAGACCAATTGAGTATCTCTAGCAATGAGACTCTCTTGGAGATGCAAGAAATGTTAGATCTCTCAGAATCTGATGAATTAGAATTCCACAGGCAGCTCCAGAATCAAATTGAAGAAAACAACAGAAAGCTTGGAAGAAGATCCAGACCTTCAAGAAATTAGAAAAATCTGCTCAGGCTAGAGGAGCATCTTGAACTGACTGTGAGCCAAACCTTATACATTTTGTTTAAATTGAAGCACTTTCAGTTTTATCTACTTATCTTTAAAGATATATGTTTAGGATGTTTTGTAATCATCAAGTGTCTCTTAATTTATGGCTACAAATACAGTAGACATAAATTGGGGGAGATTGTTGTGAATATGTTGTGTACTTGATGATCACTTAAACAAAATGTCTAAGTAGATTTTACTTAGTGAAATAATGTAGCACTCGACGGATAAGAGTTTTAGTCCTGACGGATAACTCATTATAGTCCCGACGGATGATTAACTTATTATCCATCGAGTGAGTAGCTTATGTAATAATAAGATTGTAGCACAGTGATATATGCACCTTTGTATAGAATCTGTAGTAGCATATAAGTCATGTTGACTATAACTAGATATGCAGAATAGGTTGATTAACTGTACATAAGCAATGTCTTGTAATTCTGTATAAGTGAAATGAAGTCAAGTGCCAAAATAGCTACCGACGGATGATTAACAAAGCTTCGACAGATGATCAAATGACTATCAACGGATGTTTAACATAGCAGTCGACGGATGATCAATTAAGTCATCGACGGATGATCTGAAAGTCGGCGGATGATCATATCAAGATTTAAACATCAGTTGAACAGTGAAAGCTGACACACAGCCGTCGAGTTGGATACAAACATACTGTGGAAGCCCATTAACTGGGTAATAGAGGACGAAAAGCAACAAAGATCAAGACTGTTAGATTTTATATTTGTTCAGTTCTTTTGACTTTGTAATCTTGGTAATATATAAACCAAGAGAGTAGCAAATAGAAAAATAACTGAGATAGCTGAGAAACAGACAAACAGAGAAATCTTTGTAAGCACAATCTTTAGAATTTCCTGTATTCTCAGCAGTTCTATTTTGTAAGCAGCTGTGAGCATTTCTGCACACAGAGTCCTCTCAATATATTATATATATCTCTGGTGGAATTTTTTAAATCCACCAGAAAGTTTTTAAAGACTCTTGTTTTTAATTACTTATGTTTTGATTCATTCAAGTTTACATTCCGCATTGTGCTAATCAAAACAAATATATTCATAATCGAGTTGAACATTTTTATTTCAAGAAAAAGGTTCAAGAATTCCATTCAACCCCCCTTCTGTAATTCTTGCTATATTGTTAAGGGACTAACAAGTAGAAGTGGAAGGAATTCTTACACCAGTTGCAGTTGTGGATTCAGCAATTACTTCCATCAGAATATAAGGTCCATTCAGTAGTATCCCAATGTAAAGTGGATTCGAAGCTTTCATAAACAACATTATAACGTCTGGTAAATCTACGTCTGTATTATATCATAATGATAATAAATTATGTGTATTAATGTGTTATTTATGTGTACTTATCTGTTAAACCCTAATTGTTACGTGTTACGTGCATTCCGTGTCATTTCTGTATTTTAAAGAGATTTTTCAGATATTTTATTTTGCATTCATCGCTTTCATTTCAAACATTTTACGACCCGAACCATGATTTTAAAGCCAATATTTTAAATAAAAAAATGGGCCTTATTTTTCATCAAACGGCTTTTACCATCGCATTATTCTGAACATCTAGGCATTTTATAAATTTTCTCGTTTTACGAAAAATGACTTTTCCGGGCCCCATTGGGTGTTAAAAACCCTACAAAAATCACATTTTTATTTTTATAAAATTATAGGACTTTCATTTATATTATTTCTTTGCATTTTTGCAATATTCACAATTTTTGGGAAATTTTGGCAGATATATTGCATATATAAAATATTTTATAAATTAAATTTTAATACTCAAAAATTATAAAATTAGGGGCCTATTAATTTTAAAAAATGTAGAATTAGGGCCTTAATTTTATTTAGGGGTATTAATTTTACTACTATAAATAGCCTAATTTTTATTTAATTATTATTAATTATAAACTAAAAATCAGAAATTAAATTATTTTCTCTGCAAATCGGGTCGGGAAGAACAGGGTCGGGTCAGGAATTCAAGCCGTGATTTCTCACTGATTTCAGCATCAAATCGTGTGATTCAAGTACCCAAATTGAAGGTTTTGATCTGTTCTTTCTGTTTTTAGCATCAATTTCACGTTTTAATTCGTAGTTTGTGATTTTCAAATTCTAGGGTTTCTGTTCGAATTAGGACTTTTTGATTTCAGGGTTATTTTGATGTTTTGATGATTAATATAGCTTTGTTAGATGATTTACAGTCGATTCATGGTGTTTAATTGAACAAACGATGTCTGTATAGTGATTCACGATTTCTAGGGTTTATACTGAATTTTCAAATTACAACTCGATGATTTCTGTGAATCTTTGGTTCCTGAAAGGTTAGGGCTTTGACTGTATCTGTTCATAGCTTTAATTTCCACTATAGAACGTTGAGTTTGGTTTACGGAATCAAAAGATAGGATTTTGGCCGGACTTGAAGTCGGTTTTGATCGGAGAATGATATCCAGGGATGTTTCTGATTGATTTTGGCCTGAGATAGGTTGGGGAAGTGATTTGCAGTGATTTGGGACTAAAAACGATTTCAGACGATATGTTTTTGACCCCAAATCAGACTCGCCATAGTCCGGTGAAGTCGCTGGATTCTAGGTTTAAGCCCAGATTCCGGTGGTGTTCTTCACTGACCAGGAATCCAACCCGGTTGACCTGGTTGTCAACCCGGTTTTGATCTGTTTTGTCAGATGTTTGATTTCTCACAACTGTTTCTAGATTTTTTATTTTTATTTTATTTTTATTAATTTTAAAAATCAGATTTATTTATTTTATAAATTGATTAATTAATTATTTAATTAATTGATTTATATTATAAATAATTCTGAATTATTTTCTAAAAATCGGATTGAATTATTTTCTTAATTATTCATTATTTATTTATTAGTTATTAATTATTTATTAATTATTTAAAAATGATTAATTATTTTGATAATTAATCAAATAATTTTTAATAAATCATAATAAATTCATTTTAATTCCAAAAATTATAGAAAAATCATTTTTAATTTCTGATTTTTCTTAAATAATTATTTAAAAATTAATTTTGGGTTTTAAAAATTAGTAATAATTATTTATAGTGAATAATAAATTGAATTATCAGTGTTAAATTGATAATAATTAGACCGTTAGTCCGATTCGAGCGAAACGAAAGCCCTTTGACTCTGAAAAATTAATTCTTTCTATTAAAAATAATATTAAAGCTTAATTTCTTCTAGAAATTAGTTGACTTTATTACTTGTTTGATTATCAATCGAAATACGTGCCGAGACGAGTCTGAAAATTCCGGAAAAATGGGAAACGAGTCAGATAACGATCAGTTGAGCGATCAGCGAGTCGATTTTGGTTCTAAAAATTATTTTAACTATAAAAATGATTATGTGCTTATGTGCTTATGTGTATTACATGGTTAATTGAGTCTTATTTGCTAATAAGTAATACATGAGTCAGTCATAAGCACATGGGTAGACATTAGGAACGGTGTGAAGTTGATTCAAGATGCAATTGAAGTACGAAATGACTAAATCAGTCTATTTCTCTAACAGAAGCTAAGCCAGCAAGGCAGGCTGAGTCGGTAATAGACGAAGGTAACATATTTGCAGTGAGTCGCAAGTTTTTCCCCTATTCTACTTTTAGAATAGTGACATTTCTTCAGATGCTTATCACATTTGCACTCTTTTGATTCTTGTTCTAAATCACTGATATACACTTGCTATTCCTTTGTCCATATTTCATTTTGATTCTTGATTTCTCCGTTTCTTTGGATTCTTGATTCATATTTCATGGGTGATATATTGAGATTGGTATATTCTGGTAATTATAATATATCAAAGCATACCGATTGTTCCGGTTGCTAAGCGATGGACTGGATAATGATATTTTGGGGATTGAGTGTGTCTTAATCCTGAGGACCGGGATATGACTGGTGCCTCGACATGGGCCGTAGTGCCTGGGTACCCGACTGGATCTATATATTGAGATATAGATCTGCATTATATTCTGACTGATCAGCAGAATATAGATGCGAACTTGTGTCCAGTTTAGTTCATTTATACTCACCAGTAATGGCCTTCTTTCTATTCTTGTGGGGTTATATCTTTGCAGATATACCCGGGTGACAGATTCATTTAAAATGTTTTAACACTGTTTATATTTTGTGGACTTGTTGAGCAATTTTTGGCTCACCCTTTTTGTTGTTATTCACCTTATTGTTTTCGGTTAAGAAGGAATATGAAACCCATCAGGACTCGAGTGGTAAAGAAGCGGGTCAAGCCTCGGGATCCTCTCATACCCAAGGTGTTGATCCCAATCCAGGAAGAAAGCTTTGAGTTGCCCGAACAGGTGGAGTGTGGATAGTTAGTGTGTGTGTTTAAATAAAAGATGGACTTAGTTTAAAACTGATTAGACAATGGTTTGTAATAAAGTGAATTTGTGAGATTTTGAATTTGGTTTGTAATAAAAGTAGTTAGTGGTTCTTGTTTTCATACTTCAACCTAAAAAGATCCTGGTTAGTGTAAAAGGGGTTTAGTTTCATTTCTTTATTAATTGTTAATCAGATTGTACAGGTTTGGTGGTTAGCTAGTAACCCTGGACTTATACCCGGGTCTGGAGGGCGTTATAAACATCATCTTTTTCTTCCATATGTTGTAATTATCTCTGTCGAATGGAGGAACCTTTATACTTCCAATTCTTTGGTTGTTCATTTTCTTGGCGGAATTAAATTATTTAAAATTCAAAAAATTTCAAAAAATGAGAATTTTTTAAAATTAAGAATTCAAGAATTTTTCAAGAACTTGTTTCTTTCTCCGGATCTTGATTTGTGTGTCAATCAACAAGCTCTGATACCAATTGTTAGTCCCAAAGTATCGTAGAAGGGGGGGGGGTTGAATACGATACCTACAATCTTTTTTGATTCGTTTCAAGTTCTTCGTTAAAAGTACGGAATCAAAAACAACATAAAACCAATTCGAGGAATATATTGCTTTATTAATATAAACCTTGAGGTTGCTACAATCTAATCAAAGTATTGATTAGCTATAATAAATTCAGCAGCATAACATTCTGTTTACAAGAATAATAAATATGAAGCTTTAATGGAGCTCTCGTAAACTTTCTGTGTTTGCTGAAAAGATAACTAACTGAATGAATTACATTCAATTGCTGCTTTGTAGTCTTTCAAAATTCAATGGACAGGTGGCCAATTATTGTCCACACAATTCATTAATTTTGCTGCAAACAATTCTGTGAATAACTCATCTATGGCGACAACTCTGTGGCGACAAGCTTTCCCCTGTGCTTCCTCTGTGGCGACAGCTCTATGGCGACAGCTCTGTGGCGACAACTCTATGGTGACAGCTCTGTGGCGACAACTCTATGGCGACAACTCTATGGCGACAACTCTATGGCGACAACTCTATGGCGACAGAGTTGCCTTAGAGTATTTTCTCTATGGTTACAACTTATGTGGCGACAGCTCTATGTCGACAAAGTTGCCTTAGATTATTTTCTCTGTGGTTACAACTTCTATGGCGACAGGGTTATCTTATAGCAGTTTCTCTGTGGTTACAGCTTCTGTGGAGACAGGTAGAGAGAGCTGTCATGCTTGGAATATTTTGGCTCTGTGTCAAACCATTCTTCAATGTATCAAACATTTTCCTTCTGTTAATTGAATCAAAATACTTCTTGAATGCTTATGGTACACTGGTCTGGTTCACAAACAACTGGTAATGAGAGCATCCTGATTTAATTTGTCTTGTGATTCTGAGTTGATACATACTGATGTTTATCCGTTGCTTCTTTCACTGAACCCTTGAACTTGTAACACTAGAAGTCAATACATGCAACTGATACTTAAAGCCCATTGATGTCTTATTCTTCATGGCTGCTTGAACATAGTAATGAACTTCTTCCCATGATCTGTAGGAGGACCTAATGAATCAATCACATCATTTGGTTCTTTGTGTTTATCATGTCTTCATCTGAAGGGTTCTTGTGCTTCACAGTTTAATAATGTTTATCTGTTTCTGTTTTCATGTTGAGTTATAAATCCTCGATTACATGTTACATTACATTATGCTTTACAATATTGCATTTCCAGATTCCTTGAGTAACTGAAATGAAAGATGCTTGTTCCTCTAGCACTAAATTGATCTTCAAGTAGTTTCATCTTCATTTTCTTGGTTCTTCAAATCTCTACTAGATAGTACTTCTCAGACTTGAAGTAACTATCAACAACTTCTTTTGTACAACCACATTTCCTGTTGAGAAGCACATATCTCTCTTGCTTCTCCCCCTATGAGAATCAACTGCTTAAAGGAGATCACCTTCGTCTACTGTTAGGGCGAAAACACGCGCTAATAATACACGCAAGTATACGCGTTCGCAAGTAATATAGAATACCTTCTAGTTCGTTCCCACAGAGACTCAGACTAATTATGTTCAATTTACACTCACTCACCAATGTATAATTACTTCTCAATGTCAAGACAATAACACTTAGATTTGATTAACTAATTATTAACTACAATTAACTATGAGAATTAAGCACTTAATTGACACTTGAATTAACAATATTAAAACATACATGAGATCACAACTTCATTACTACTTCCTTCAATAGTTATTGTTATTACCCTTAGCATGCAACAGTTATGATATTAATCGAACAACACGAAACTGATAAAAGCCAACTTTCATTGTACTAATACCATTCTACCAAGCATCCACAATTAAGACAGAAGTTGAATAGGCATCAATTATGTTAAGACCCTATATGTCTACAGAATTTGACAACATAACGATTTAAGCACAAGTTATTCCTTTTGATTACACTGGGCAAGTAAAACGGTTAGAGTTACCCACTAATCATGCATACACATACATGAACCTATGCTAGCATGGCAAGTTCTAAACCTCAAGATCCACCGTCACTTCACAAGAGATTAACACCCTATCTTATATGTTTGCGATGCACATAAGACGAATAAGCACAACCAATACTAGATATCATACAATCATCACACACTAAGGTATTAAACACTAATTAAAGAATTCTATAGTAAATCCGTTACGACCCCATAATCACGATTAGCCCATGATAGAACTCATCGTCATCATGGGTTCATATAAAAACATGATAATAACACACGAGAATAATTAAAACTACTTATATTAAACCAGAGTACGTCAGAAGAGTAAATATGTTCAAAGTAAAGAAAACTAGCATCCAGCGTTACAACGAAATAAAGAATCACAAGAAAATATGCTTCATCTTCGTTGCGGTGTGCTAAAACGGTCTTCTTCCTTATCTCCTTGCTCCTCGATTAATACTACGATCCAACACTGTGTGAAACGTCTCTGAAAACTACTTATATAGGAGTCCCATAAAACCCAGCTAACTCAGAAGTTGGAAGCTTAACAGAATCAGGAGTCTAAAATAATTATTTTAAAATTTCGTCCCTGAGCGGCCGCTCAGCATTCCTGAGCGGGCGCTCAGCTTCCTGAGCGGTCGCTCAGCAGAGCTGAGCAGGCGCTCAGACCCCTTCTGGAAAATGCTCTGTTTTTGCTCCCATTTCTTGCTGCATTCTGCTCCCATCTTCCCACTTGTAATGCCAAACACATGCCAAGGCTTATTCTTAATGAAATCTCTCCAGAAATGCAATTAATACCCTGAAATGCACAAATACTAGAAAAACGCATCAAATACACAAAATACTTGATTTCAAGATATCAATTTAAGCTATTATAAGACGTTCTAAGTGGTATAAAATGCCACTTATCACACCCCCAAACTTAAATCGATGCTTGTCCTCAAGCGTCACAGACTCAAAAACAAAACAAAAACATGCATGAATGCAATCTATATAAAATACAGCGATCCCCCTACTACGACCAAACCAACCAACTTACGACATCTCAACAAATGCAATTAGGCGAATAAAGATCAATCAGATCATGCAAACTAACATACAGCCGGAAACGTGGTGTGTGCGGATGCTTAGCAGATATGCTTCGAAACTAGATCAATTATCATAACTTGACTATCCTCAAGGTAATCACATGATTATATGAAAAATAAAATTCTAGGCACAAAATGACTTATAACACTTCAAGATTACTAGAGCTTATTACGGAATCATGCTTTTTATTAAACACAACACAAAAATGCTTATTTGGCCGTGCAATGAGTGAGGTCCACAAAAGACTTATGCAATGGCATCCATGTAGCGAGCGTTAGGTTAGCGGATCCCAAACTATAAAAGCCTTAGGTCACTAGGCACAAAGTCCCCTAAGAACTTAATAACTCGAATACCAAAGAGCCCACTCGTGATCAATTATGCATTAACTTATTATTATTTTTTTTTCTCTCTTTTTTTTTCTTTTTTTTTATATTTTTTTCAATATTTTTTCAAAATTTCTGAGCAAGTGCGTTTCGCTCCATCTTGCTCAACCCTAGACCACTCGCATAAAAATACGAGCAGGCTACTAGCCATTTGACGCCTAGCCACAATTAGCAATGAATTCCACTTTTTACTCCAATTTTTCTTTTCATGCCTTTTATCACTAAGAACCTATTATAAATTCTAAGCATAATCAATAGATTAACCTTGAAAACCATCAAACCATAACAACAATCTAGTCCTTAAGCATTCTCTAAGACTTAGTGAAATTACAAGTGTTTTTAGCATGCACGTGAACCTACAAGACTCAACATCACTTTAACGCTATCACTACACTCGCATCAACATCACAAATCAATTGGTAAAGCGACGCAAAAGGGATCATGGTATATGCATGAGCTACATGATAAATAAAGCTATAAAATAAATAAAAAAACTATATGGCACAAGTGCGTTTATATGAACTAAACTATCATGAATATGCAACTATATGACACACACACAAAATATTCCTTAACTACCACCCCCAAACTTAAAATCTTCACTGTCCCCAGTGAAGGTACTAGAAAGGAACACATGGTATACCTACTCGGAGAGATCATCATCATCATCATCACCCTCAGAGGGTGGAGTATCAGGAGGCGGATATGCAGAGTCCTCACCAAAAACTGGCCACTGGATGTCAGCTCCAAGGCCTCTAAAAGCAGTCCCAAGTGCAAGGGTGAGTTCCTGAGCAAACCTGCTCTGTGTCTCGTACATAGCATCCATCCTCCTCGACAGCCTCATATACTGGGCATCAACCATCCCAGCACCCTCCTGAGCTCTAGAAGAGCCTGCCTCGTCACGCCCTGGCCTCGCCATGGTAGCACCACGTGTTGGACGCCCTCCTGGAAGACGATAACCCAGCCCATGCTCCTCGGGCTCTCCACCAGTCCACTCCTGCATCGCATTCAGAGTTTCGGAATTAATAGGAGCGGCCGGTAGCTGCAACTGCTCGTGAGACGGCCACTGAACTCCCACCGCTCGGCAAAGCTTTGTAACAGTGGATGCATAAGGGATGTTCATGTGCTTAGCTCCCCTCAAAAACTTCAGAATTCCTTGGTAGATGAACTAACCAAGGTCTACATAGTACTCCTCATTCAAAATACCCCATAACAACTGTGCTCGCTCAACTGTAATGCATGTGAAGTAGGCAGAATATTAGCGCAAATAAAGGCATTCCATGCACAGGCATACCTATTCATCGCAATCACCGAAAAATGGCGATACTCGTTAGTCCCAGTCTTGAAAGTTCAAACTGTGTCCGGCCTACAGAGAGTAGCACAAATCAAATCCAAGTCAAAATCTTCAGCAGTCTTCTCATTCCAATTCTCCTCCGTGGGCTTCCTCTGTCGTTGCCCAATCACACGGCGAATCGCCTCAGGGTGATAATCCACCGTCATCCCCCGCACAATAGAAAACCCATTCTTTTCAGCCTTCGCGTTCGCATAGAACTCGCGAACAACGTTCATCGGAACTGCCTCTGGTGACTCACAAAAAGCAATCCAACCCTTCTCAGCAATCATTAGCAACAACTCACCATCCCTCCCCGATGGTAACAATCCCCTCTCCTTCAAAATCGGCTTACCCAGAAGCCTAGTATACTCCTCCTCAGCAACCCTATCAAACAAACGAGGCCTCGCAGCAGTACCCCTCGAAAAATCAGCAGTAGGAACAGTGCTGCTGCTATCAATAGTCCTGGATCTCTTGGGTGCCATCGAAACTGAGAAAAAGTGTTTAAGATTTATGTTTTTGAATATGGGAGAGAGTTTAAGATTTAAAAGTGTATGGGGAGTATATGGAATAGTTGTATGTATATATAGGGTAGAGATTAGGGTTAAATTTGATTAGGAGTGGGTTTGAGGGTTAAAAACGTGGGTAATGGGAAGATAATTTGTGGGTAGTGGAGCTGTGTTTTGATTTTTGATTTTTCAGTTTTTTTTGGATTTTTATAAGGCTTAAAAAAAATTCTGCCAGTCGGGCCCTGAGCGGTCGCTCAGCAAAGCTAAGTGGGCGCTCAGCTTGCTGAGTGGTTACTCAGCAGAGCTGAGCGGGCGCTCAGGGGTCTTCTGGAAAAAAAATTTATTGCCCTGTTTTTCTGATTTTTTTGTGGTTTTGGATAGGTTACTAACTTCTAAGGGTTCCTGTAACAACAAATCACGGGTTGCCTCCCAAGAAGCGCTTCTTTTTCGTCATTAGCTTGATGTAGCGTACCTTAATCAAGTTGACAATAAAACGGCACTAACCACTTCCCGGTTTGCCGTGTCCCCATAGTAATGCTTCAAACGCTGACCATTAACCTTGAATGCTTGGTTCAGATCATTCTCAAAAATCTCCACCGCTCCATGTGGAAACACAGTTTTTGTAATAACCCCAAAATTTTGAACTTTTTGTAACCCTTATGAATAGTGTTTTTGCTGATTGAATAAGAAAACTTTTCATGCCACACTATGTAGGGGTTCTTCTATTGTTATTCTTAGAACTTATTAGTACTCTACATGGTATATAAGTGTATGTAAAGATCGTCAGAATCCAAATTCGAACACTTTGATTTTTCCCGAAAATCCACCAGATACCGAAAGAATTAAGTATAAGGTAACATGATAAAAAGGATTTAAATTCAAGAATTATAATAAAGGATCATAAAAGGAATATAATGTATTGAGAAAGGTTAAGGAAACCCAAGTAATAAGATCCCGGGTATGATCCCTCAAACGATAAACGAGAATGAAAGTTAAGCGAACCGTATAACAGATCATCGGTCATTAGCCAAGTAATTAGGAGCTAATCAAAGAGGTTAGTGATGATGATGTCACCACACCAACAAGAAGAGGACAAGTGTGGGAAGATGACATAGGAAAATGACATAAGCATGACCAAAGGGAAGGAAGTGTTGGTCGATTATAAACCACACAAAATTTACCATGGTTAAAAGGTAATTTAGCAAAACAAAAGGAAAAAGAACCAAAAAAACAATTCATAACACAAAAACACAAAATTGACCTTCATTTCCAACAAGAAGCTCTCGGCCTTTATCTATTTCAAAGGAAGAAAAAACTCAAATCCAAGTTCCAAGCTTAGTTAATTAGTGAGGTAATTATCTAAGGTTCCTTCTACATAGATATAGATATCCTATAAGTCTAAGCTTCAAATTTCTTCACAATCTCTTCCTAAAATTCATGGAAGAAGAGAGTGAATAGTGTTTTTCAAGGACTTGAAATTTTAATCTTGTGTTTTTGTTTAAATAAAGCTTTAGTAAGGATTTTCCAAGGTTGTTGCAAGCTCATTAGTTACTTCTACTCACAAGGAAGGTATAATATTTTAACCTAGCATTATTATTGAATGTTAAGAGCTTATTATGAGTAGTATAGTTCATGAGAGGCATGATTATTGAATGTTTAGAGATTGGTTGGTTTTGTAATGTTTTTGGAGTTGTAAATCTTGATGATTAGCTAATGAACTTAAGTAAGCTCTTAGTTCATGATTGAGAAGTAGTATAAATTGGAAATCTTGAGTTGTTGGGGCTGTTGTAGTAAAGAATGGATGAATTTTGGTTGTAGTGGTGATTGTGGGTTGAATTGTGAATTGATTGGAATGGTTTAAATTTGGTAATCGTGTAAACATAGCCGTCGTAATGCCCGATTTACCTTAGACTGCTTTTATTCTTAACATAAGGACCCGTAAACTCACTATTAGGTTTTTACCATTGCCATTATTAGATAGTTCATGTTATGAGCTTCGTTTTGATATGTGGTTCGCTTGAATCCGATGTACGGTTTAGGAGAAACGACTGTTTTAAGTAACGGCGTTTCGCGACCAAACCCTTACCCCTCGCCTTACTTTAAAACCTTAATTAAGTCCCTTAAATGACTAATTGGATATAAAACAATTATGGAAAGTGGATTAGGAAGTTGGTAGGGTACTCGCGAAAGAATTGCCTTAAAACCTTTAATGGTTAATTTATTAAAAATGATGGAGCCGAGGGTACTCGAGCGACTTAAGTGAATCGTTAAGCGCAAAAGCGAACGCTAGGGTCTAATTAGCTAAAGTATAGATTCATAAGCGACTTTGGTTTAATTCCAACTTATATGTTGTTTATAGGTTACCAGACTCGTCCCAAGCCTTTTATCACCCCCAGTCGCTCAGGCAAGTTTTCTACCCGTTATACTGTTGTTGTGATGTATATATATATATATGCATTATCTTGTGATAGATGCATGATGGTTAATTAGCAAATCTTGCGATATATTGAAGCATGCTGATATGGGATATATGCATGTCTGTTTCATAATCTTGATATCTATCTGTTGATTCCAATGCTTATAGTTACATAATACCTATGCTAGAGATAAGCAGTAATTGCGTATACCCTTAGTATAGGGGACCCAAAGGTGAATATTTTCTAAAACCGGGAGCCGATGTTCCCGAGTATATTATATATATTTATATAGATATAGATATAGTTTTCAAAACTATTAATCGAAAAAGGTTTATTCGATAACTTTATTTTTATTAATGAATATTATTTTAAATATTTATTCGAGGGCTTATGACTCCGTTTATTCTATTTAATGAATATTATTTTTGAATATTCATTCGAGGACTTATGACTCCGCTTATTTACTAAATAATATTCTTTATTTTATTAAAGAATAATGTTTCGATAATCAAACTTATTTTCGATTATTCAAATAAAGATCATACTTTCGTATAAGTATATCTTTGGTTATTTATTATTCATTTCAAGTATGAGTTTTAAAACTCCTACCTCGATTATTTTCATAAGGATCACCCTTATGGGAATATTATTTATATAATAATATTCAGATACTTTCTAACATATCGGGACTGATTTATTTTATTAAATCAGCGTTACTCTAAACATTCTTTAAAATGTTTTCGAGTCTTCAAAATGATTTTAAAAGTTAGGGCGGATCCCAAAACTCATTTTTATATTTAAGATCCTCCTTTCGAAGGGGATTTAAATACTCGCTCAAAACGTGAGGGATTCGGCTCTGTGGTGTGTTTCATATTCGCAACAAGGTTGCTGTTTTGATAAAAGAGTTTTTGATTACTTACCCAACACTCGGGAAGTAAAATTCTTAGAACAAGTTAATCCATTAACAGGCACCGCCTGGGAAATATCGGTGAGTTTTCCTTTCCATCTAGATACGACTTCTTGGTGGAGCCGTATCAACAAGTTTCTACTTGGGGAAAAGGGGGACAAGCTTTACGTTTCAGAGTCATGGATTTCATCTGAACTAGGAGTGGTGTAAGTGGTCGAGTGGCGCCGGCCCAGCCTTATTATATTGGCCCAAATGGCCTGGAAGTTCCGCTAAGACGGTCCATTCCTTAGGAGTCCAGTGTTCGGTTGACAAGTAAATCCGACAGGTTCTCCTCTACATGTAGAAAATGGTGGGGTTGCACTGCTGCGACTGATCATCGTAAGTGGTCTTCCTGGCGCGGCAAACTCCCGTAATGAGTTCATCATCCAGTTTGGATATTTCTGCAACACTACCCGGAGCATTCGATCGAAAGGCTACGGATGGGTGGTTGCTGAAGCATTGACAGGGTCAAACAGTTATGATGATGTTTCCCTCAAATAAAGTATCTCGTAACTTCATTTCTTTTAAACAACATTTCAAAGATTGAATCTATTCAAGTCTTATCTTGTAGTCTCATCTATGTGATGAACTTTTGAAACTGGTTATAACTTGAACGGTGGTAGTTCAAGTAGTATTTGGAAAAGATATAAGTATATTGGGGTATCTTGTAACTTCATCTTTTCAACTTATATCTGGTTAATGATTATCTTATCCATGATAAAAAATTTCAGAAAAATGTTGAGACAAGGTTAGATAGATAAGATCACCTTGCAACGATATTTTTATACAGTTATAAACTGGAACTCTGTGTATATTATACATGGCAGAGGATTTCAAAGATTTTGAAAAGTATATAAGTATATATACTGAATATTTTGCGACTTCGTCACATTAAGATATCAAACTTGATTCATTTCTTCTTGACCAAGACTTTCATGAGTACTATGAGAATGCTCAGATATTGTTAATTATTATACATATTATTTCGGTGGGCTTGTTGCTCACCCTTACTTTCTTCTTTCATCACACAACAACAGATAGACAAGATGAACAGGACCAAACTCCCAATTTGCGAGCGGATAGGAAACGTTCCGCAGTTTTATGGAAGCGTTGATGCCGCCGTAGCTGAGGTAGGAACTACCAATAGGCTAGGCTTTCAACTATTGATGAACCAGACTTATGTATATTATTAATTGTAATAATGGAAAAGAATATGTAAATTATTCAGAAACCCTTTTGAGGTGAAATGGTTTATAATTGTGGAGTAAAATGACTTGTGTTATTTTTGGTATTCATCTCTGAGACTATAACTTGTGGTGTGTGTGTGTATATTGTGGGGTCACAGTACGCAGCAATTGGTTGATTGTAAAGGTTAAGTATTATTAAGGGAAATGGAACTCGTGACAACCCGAATCCCCGACCCCGGATTTGGGGGTGTTATAGAAATGGTATCAGAGCTAAGCGTTATAAACCTCAGAGATGAAGTGACGTTAAAATAATAAGTTCACTAAGATAAATAAGAACTCTTGCCAAGTTCATAGTCGGACTACCTAACGTAGTACTGATAGTTAAAACCCTTATGGGAACCCTTATAAATATCGTGATAAAAGCGTAGTTCATTATCGTATAAAGTAGAGGGACTCCGAACCCTGAGGTTGAGGAGCAACAACGCGATGATGTTTTATTAAGTATTGGAGATCAGATTGTGGATTCGATAGAGCGTCCTAACACGGGACCGGATGATGTTCATATTGAGGATGTAGCGGTTAAAGATGTTGTCCTAGAAGGGATTATTGCTGAGAAGGATCCCGTGGAGGATCCTGACAAGAATGAATAAAGGACCACTGAGGAATTGATGGCCATGGTTAGGGCGACTACCAGAGGTAGGATTGGCCGGTCACTACCGGAGGTTCGTTCAAGTTTGTAAAGATAGTAGCCCCTTTAACGCGGCTTACTCGTAAGACTGAGAAGTTCGAATGGACAGAGAAATGCAAGAACAACTTTTAAGAACTGAAGTAAAGGTTGGTGATGGCCCCTATGATGGTGTTGCCGGATGGAAAAAGGAGATTTTGTGGTGTATAGTGACACTTCACATAAGGAATTAGGGTGCTTCTTATACAGCACAACAAGGTACTCGCGTACGCGTTAAGGCAATTAAGGGAATATAAAATTCGATATCCCCACCCATGAGCTTAGGCTCGTGGCAATAGTTTTTCCCTAAAGATTGGAGGCACTACTTGTATGGAGAGAATTGCGAGATTTACACAAACCATAGGAGCCCTAGTACATTTTTACGTAGAAAGAGCTCAGCATACGCTAGAGGAGGCGGTTAGAGCTAATCAAGAATTATGATTGGGAGATTCTTTATCATTCGGGGAAAGCCAATGTGGTGGCTGATGCCCTTAGTAAAAAGGAGAGACTCAAGATGATAATGTCTTCGGAAGGGTTGATAAGAGATTTTGAGAAAATGGAAATAGAAGTGAAGGTAACCGGAGCCGGTACTGAAAGGCTGTTTGAGATTGTAATGCAGCCCGAGTTATGGGAAAAGAAAATCATATTGTGCCAAGAAAAAGTGATGAATGAAGGCAGAGAGCAAATGACTGGAGAAGAGATTAATACCGAGAAAGATGATAAGGCAATAATGAGGTATTCCTACAGAATTTTGGTTCCAAACGTTCAAGAGCTTAAGGACTGGATCTTAGGTGAAAGTCATAGTTCGAGGAAGAAGATTAAGGGAAAACCCTGAATGTGATAATCAGGGAGGTCGCAATCAAGATGTAAGGAACCCAGAACATAATGAAGTGGAAAATAAGGATTTTAACGTATAAGATAACCCCAATTCCGGGAGAAGGATGAAACATTTAATACTGAGAAAACAGAAGTCGAGTAAGGAAAGGAGACCCGAGATGGTACTCTTATACGACAATTCATGGACCTGTCTAAACAGGACTTAGACTATTATTTCCAACCACCACCCTGAGGAAACAATGCGGTGAGAAATTCTTTCAGGACCTTTAAGTCACTAAGCTCTCAGAGTTCCAAGGAACAAGCTGACCCAGTCGAGGCACGAGCCTGGCTAAAGGAAATATAGGAATCATTTGAGATTCTAAATGATTGATGAATCACAAAAGACTGTTTTTATCACTTACCTTCCTAAGAAAGAGGCCACCCGCTGGTGGAAGGCTAAGGAAGATAGAGAGATAGTGTAAAAGCTTTAGAGCCAGAACAAAGACGGACGAGTATGATGAATTATGAATCTAAATTATAAAAGTTGTAAAGATTCGTTCTGAGGACAAGAATCCTAAAATGACGTGATGTTTGAAGTCAATGATTAGTGGGTTCATGTAATGGTTGTAATAGAAACTAAAATAAAGACTGAAGTGGAAATGAATATAAAGGCAATAGAGTTTGAGGAATGATAATGGAGTTGGGTATGAGGAAACCCTAAAGATTCGTAGCAATAGAAATAGAAAAGTATGTAATCATCAGGTTGAGGGTGATTCACCATGAGTTAAAGTTGATGGTTGAAGGCATAAGGGATACACATATTGTACCCCCTTTAAGTTGAGAGTATTCGATGAAACTTTGAGATAGATCGATGGATTGATAAGGAAACATGAATGGACTGAGGAGACACGATAACAAGAAATTAGGAAAATGGGATGAAGGAAGTGACCTTCAAAAATGTGAAGTGTATGTAACACCAGTGGCTTGATGCCCAAAAGGGAGACACCAAGTATAGAAGATATCTCAACATTGAGATGACTGTTGAGATAAACAACAAAAGTAAATGAGGATTTAGTGAAAAGAAGTTCATGTTGAACATGACCAATATCTTCCAGAACATCCATGCTATCATTACCAAAGCAGGAAAAAAAGCGGATAACCGTTGTTATCTTTTGGAGGCCATATTGATTGACCTCATTTTGAATACAGATGTTATCGTGAAATTAGGAATATACTATCGAGGTGGGAATGATTGAATAAGACACCCTTATCAGGGATATATGACCTGATTTATCCATGGAAGGATGCATGTACCATTTTTAAAGGTGGAATTAAGGATATAACTTCGATAACTTGAGATGAAACCTAGGGAAATGCATAAAGGTTGGCATTTCTCCCTTATTAGGGACAGTATGAGTTTTGACAGTATGAATTGGAAAGGATTAAGGTAACAACAACCTTTAAGGATCAGTGGAGAAATTTTTTAGAAGTATATAGACAATGGTTCTAGTATTAGTAAATGGTATTTTGATATGCCCTGTATCTAGGGAATACAGGAGGAACGATTCAAGGATAACCTTAGAGGTCTTATAAGGAGAAAGGTAATATTTAAAGTTCTCAAGAATGGAAATTTTGATAAAGAAAATATGACATAATTATAATAATGCCAGGTGGGCACGTGTTGAACCATAAGAAAGTATAGATCGACCCAATGAAGGTCGAGATTGGTGAAAACAAGTAGGACCCAAGATAAGAGACGTCCTAAGTATGATCGAGAGTCAGTCGTGACAATGTTAACCTCTAAAAGACCGAGGCAATAACTTATGGAAAAATAGTGATATATTTTTTTACCAAAGTGTAAGGAAGAGCATTTTCACACCAGCAATGATTGGAAATGAGGTAGAAAATTTAGTTGAAGGTCATTTAAAAGACATTGATTGTAAGGAAATTTTACTATCAGAAAAGGCCAAAGAGGTGGCCGACACTTTAAATGTAAGAGGATAATTATAGGCGCTCGTGCCAGAGGAATACAGTGATGATGGTTGAAGCCATGAAGGTTGTATTATGGTTTGGAAGATTGACATTCCTTCTGATGGTTGTGTGATACTCAACCATAATAGTAGATTGGTAAAGACTTAATTCATATTAATCGCCGTGAGCGGGCTACATATCTTAGAAGGTCCTATCTTGAGATAAACCAGGACCATGTTATGAAAGGACTAAATGAACCTTTGAGCTTCATATCTCCTAATAAAGAAATATGGTTAATAATGGTATTAGCCTGCTATCGTTGCTTTTATTGAAACTCTTCTGCAATTTTATCTGCTTTATGTCATGTATGTACGTCAAGTTCAGGAGTGTTCATCATAAATCATGAACGGTGATCATGTTACCTCCTTAGAGGAAATCGATGCAGTAGGTATGGACTCTGTATGGTTAGATATTAAGATTTCATGGAAAATGAATGACTACAGTAGGTCCGTGGTGGACTATAGTAATGCAACAATGATTGTGCGAGTAATGAGCCGATTACAAACGTGAGAGTTGTATAAGAATGGATGTTGAGATTGAGTACCGCTAATCGGGTTGTGGTGATGTATAAGTTATCATTGATAGACTAATTAAGTCGATTATCTACCTATGATATATTAATTCCTTCTTATCGATAAAGAGTAGTAATACCCATACGAAGAAGGTTGCGGTATAGAAATGGATTCTAGTAACGATGAGGTCTAGAATGAAATCACAGATTCCATTTTCGTTGTCGAGGGAGTTTCAAGGGTGATTGTGTATATGCTCAAGCAAGAGCAGAGGTCCATAAAATGATGGACATAATAGTAAAAATATTTAGGTATGTGAAATGCGATGCTATAATACCTGATGTTGATATATATACGTATATGTTTTGTTCTTCTATGACAAATCTCTATAGTTCAGAGGTAGATTCCAAGCCAGATATTTTGTGGCAGTATATTTTATATATATACAATTCTCTTCAATTCATTCTTTCTCTCCTTTTCATTTTGTATAAGCTGAGAAGAACAACCCTTCCAGAAGGGTAGGTATTGCCGAATGACTATCTATCTGTGTGATAGAAGCCTAGTAGGATACCATCTATTGTTTAATTGCTTGTCAAGTACTAAAGGCTGGCTACCTTCTGTACTAACTATGCAATGTAACAAGTGTTCATGATCATAGTGATCTCTCAATAAATTCTTTTAATTTTATATGAAGGACCAAGCTTTCGAAGATGGAGGCAGCTAGAGATGAAGTGGTACCAAGTATGGTGGTATTCCGATTCTAACGCGTTCGTGATACTAAGGTTGATGCGATTATTAAAAGGTTATAGAATACTAACGAACAAAAGTGTAACCAGTATAGTATTATGTACGGAAGATAGGAATGACTACGAACAAGAAAAGAAGGAGTATTGAGAAGCAAAAGCTATAGTGTTAGAAGCTATTATGAGAGTCTGTGTAATAGACTTGAAAGAATTTGGAATGATCATTTATCGCGGATTGAGTTTTCTTACGACAATAGATCATATATCATTATCGAGATGTTGCCTTATGAGATCCTTGAGGGAAGACAATGTCGATCTCCCTTATGTTAGGATGAAGTTGTAGAGCGCAAGATGCTCGGACCAGTAGTAATCCAAAGGACCAAGGATATAATAGATCTAATCAGAGGACGGCCGGTAGTAACCCAAGATGGACATAAGAAGTATGTTGAATTGACACGAAAGGACAAAGAATAGAAAGTAGGGGACCTAGTGCTATATAGGTATTCCCTTGGAAAGGATGAATGAGGTTCGGAAAGAAAGGAAAGCTAAGCCCAAGATACATTGGACCTTTTAAGATACTAAGACGAATTGGGAAGTTAGCTTACGAGCTAGTCTTACCCCCAAACCGACAACAAGTTCATAATGTGTTCCATGTGTCAATGCTAAGGAAGTATCATCGGGATGCCAGACACATAGTGGAGTACGAGCAGGTGGATATGCAATCAGATCTGACTTACATGGAGAAACCAGTAAAGATTATGGATAAGAAGGAGCAGGTGCTTCGGAACAAAGTGATCAAGCCAGTCAGAGTGCTATGGCAGAATCATAATGTGGAAGAATCAACTTGGGAACTAGAGAGCGCAATGCTAGAAAAGTACCCCCATTTATTTTCTATCTGATTCCGGGACGGAATCCTTTTAAGGAGGGGAGACTGTAATAACCCCAAAATTTTGAACTTTTTGTAACCCTTATGAATAGTGTTTTTGCTGATTATGCTGAATAAGAAAACTTTGCATGACACACTATGTAGGGATTCTTCTATTGTTATTCTTAGATCTTATTAGTACTCTACATGGTATATAAGTGTATGTAAAGATCGTCAGAATCCAAATTCGAACACTTTAATTTTTCCCGAAAATCCACCAGATACCGAAAGAATTGAGTATAAGGTAACATGATAAAAAGGATTTAAATTTAAGGATTATAATAGAGGATAATAAAAGGAATATAATGTATTGAGAAAGGTTAAGGAAACCCAAGTAATAAGATCCCGGGTATGATCCCTCAAACGATAAACGAGAATGAAAGTTAAGCGAACCGTATAACAGATCATCGGTCATTAGCCAAGTAATTAGGAGCTAATCAAAGAGGTTAGTGATGATGATGTCACCACACCAACAAGAAGAGGACAAGTGTGGGAAGATGACATAGGAAAATGACATAAGCATGACCAAAGGGAAGGAAGTGTTGGTCGATTATAAACCACACAAAATTTACCATGGTTAAAAGGTAATTTAGCAAAACAAAAGGCAAAACAACCAAAAAAACAATTCATAACACAAAACACAAAGTTGACCTTCATTTCCAACAAGAAGCTCTCGGCCTTTATCTATTTCAAAGGAAGAAAAAACTCAAATCCAAGTTCCAAGCTTTGTTAATTAGTGAGGTAATTATCTAAGGTTCCTTGTACATAGATATAGATATCCTATAAGTCTAGGCTTCAAATTCCTTCACAATCTCTTCCTAAATTCATGGAAGAAGAGAGTGAATAGTGTTTTTCAAGAACTTGAAATTTTAATCTTGTGTTTTTGTTTAGATAAAGCTTTAGTAAGGATTTTCCAAGGTTGTTTCAAGCTCATTAGTTACTCCTACTCACAAGGAAGGTATAATCTCTTAACCTAGCATTATTATTGAATTTTAAGAGCTTATTATGAGTAGTATAGTTCATGAGAGGCATGATTATTGAATGTTTAGAGATTGGTTAGTTTTGTAATGTTTTTGGAGTTGTAAATATTGATCATTAGCTAATGAACTTAAGTAAGCTCTTAGTTCATGATTGAGAAGTAGTATAAATTGGAAATCTTGAGTTGTTGGGGCTGTTGTAGTAAAGAATGGATGAATTTTGGTTGTAGTGGTGATTGTGGGTTGAATTGTGAATTGATTGGAATGGTTTAAATTTGGTAATCGCGTAAACATAGCCGTTGTAATACCCGATTTACCTTAGACTGCTTTTGTTCTTAACATCAGGACCCGTAAACTCACTGTTAGATTTTGAACATTGCCATGATTAGATATTTCATATTACGAGCTTCATTTTGATATGTGGTTCACTTGAATCCGATGTACGGTTTAGGAGAAACGACCATTTTAAGTAACGGCGTTTCGCGACCAAACCCTTACCCCTCACCTTACTTTAAAACCTTGGTTAAGGCCCTTAAATGACTAATTGGAGTATAAAACTATTATGAAAAGTGGATTAGGCAGTTGGTAGGGTACTCGCGAAAGAATCGCCATAAAACCCTTAATGGTTAATTTATTAAAAATGGTGGAGTCGAGGGTACTCGAGCGACTTAAGTGAATCGTTAAGCGCAAAAGCGAACGTTAGGGTCTAATTAGCTAAAGTATAGATTCATAAGCGACTTTGGTTTAATTCCAACTTATATGTTGTTTATAGGTTACCAGACTTGTCCCAAGCCTTTTATCACCCCCAGTCGCTCAGGCAAGTTTTCTACCCGTTATACTGTTGTTGTGATGTATATATGTATATGAATTATCTTGTGATAGATGCATGATGGTTAATTAGCAAATCTTGCGATATATTGAAGCATGCTGATATGGGATATATGCATGTCTGTTTCATAATCTTGATATCTATCTGTTGATTCCAATGCTTATAGTTGCATAATACCTATGCTAGAGATAAGTAGTAATTGCGTATACCCTTAGTATAGGGGACCTAAAGGTGAACATTTTCTAAAACCGGGAGTCGATGTTCCTGAGTATATTATATATATTTATATAGATATAAATATTGTTTTCAAAACTATTAATCGAATAAGGTTTATTCGATAATGTAATAATCCCAAAATTTTGAACTTTTTGTAACCCTTATGAATAGTGTTTTGTTATTGTTACTGAATAAGAAAACTTTTCATGCCACACTATGTAGGGGTTCTTTTATTGTTATTCTGAGATCTTATTAGCACTCTATATGATATATAAGTGTATGTAAAGATCGTCAGAATCCAAATTCGAACACTTTGAGTTTTTCCCGAAAATCCACCAGATACCGAAAGAATTAAATATAAGATAACAGGGTAAAAAGGATTTAAATTCAAGGATTATAAGAGAGGATCATAAAAGGAATATAATGTATTGAGAAAGGTTAATGAAACCCAAGTAATAAGATCCCGGGTATGATCCCTCAAACGATAAACGAAAACGAAAGTTAAGCGAACCGTATATTAGATCAGCGATCATTAGCCAAGTAATTAGAAGCTAATCAAAGAGATTAGTGGGGATGATGTCATCAAACCAATAAGAAGAGGACAAAGGTGGGAGGGTGACATCACATGGTGACATAAGCATGACCAAGCAAAGTGTGTTGTTGGTTGAATTAGAACCACACAAAAGTTACCATGGTATAAAGGTAACAAAACAAAACAAAAAAAAACAACCAACCAAGCCAAAACATTTCATTCTCACCAAAAACACAAAATTATTTCACCTTCCTCATCCTAAAAGCTCTCGGTTTTTTCTTCTTCTTCTTCAAAGCAAGAAATTCAAAATCTTAGTTCCAAGCTTTGTTAATTAGCAAGGTAATTATCTAAGACTCCTTATGCATAGATATAGCTATCCTATAAGTTTGAGCTCCTAAATCATTCACAATCTCTTCCTAAAAATCATGGAAGAAGATGGTGAATAGTATTTTTCAAGAACTAAAATTTTTGTTCTTGAGTTTTTGTTTAGATTAAGCTTGGATAAGGACTTTTAAGGGTGACTCCAAGCTAATTACTTGATTCTCCACTCTCCAAGGAAGGTATAACCCCTCCAAACCCTAACTTTACTTGAGTATTAGGTTTAGTTTTGTTGTTATAGTTCATGAGAGGCTTGTTTGTTGTGAATGTAGAGGATAGTTGGTGTTGTAATGTTTTGGAGTTGTAATTCTTGGAGTATTGATTAATGAACTTAAGTATAGTTTAAATTCATGTTTGAGAATAGTATAAATTGTTAATGTTGAGTTGTTAGGGCTGTTATGGTGAAGTATGGATGGAGTTTTGATTGGGTTGTGATTGAGGGTTGATTTGGAGTGGTATAAATTTGGGTAATCGCGTAAACATAGCTGTCATAATGTCTGATTTACTTTAGACTGTTTTTGTTCTTAACATTAGGACCCGTGAACTCACTACTAGGTTTTGACCATTGCAATGATTAGATAGTTCATGTTACGAGCTTTGTTTTGATATGTAGTTCGTTTGATTCCAATGTACGGTTTAGGAGAAACGACCGTTTTAAGTAACGGCGTTTCGCGAACGAATCATTACCCCTCGTCTTACTTTGAAACATAGGTTAAAGACCTAAAAGGACTAATTGGAGTATGAAACATTTATGTAAAGTGTATTAGGCAGTTGGTAAGACACTCGCGAAAGAATCGCCTTAAAAATCTTAATGGTTAATTTATTAAAAATGGTGGAGCCGAGGGTACTCGAGCGACTTAGGAGAATCAGTAAGCGCAAAGCGAGCGTTAGAGTCTAAATTGGTTAAAGTATAGATTTATAAGTGACTTTGGTTTCATTCCAACTTATATGTTGTTTATAGGTTACCAGACTCGTCCCAAGCCATTTATAACCCCCAGTCGCTCAGGCAAGTTTTCTATCCGTTATACTGTTGGTGTGTTTTATATTCGCAACAAGGTTGCTATTTTGATAAAAGAGTTTTTGATTACTTACCCAATACTCGGGAAGTAAAATTCTTGGAACAAGTTAATCCATTAACAGGCATCTCCTGGGAAATATCGGTGAGTTTTCCTTTCCAACTAGATACGACTTCTTGGTGGAGCCGTATCAACAAGTTTCTACATGGGGAAAGTGGGGAAGAGCTTTACGTTTCAGAGTCATGGATTTCATCTGAACTAGGAGTGGCGTAAGTGGTCGAGTGGCGCCGGCCCGGCCTTATTATATTGGCCCAAATGGCCTGGAAGTTCCGCAAGACGGTACATTCCTTAAGAGTCCAGTGTTCGGTTGACAAGTAAATCCGGCAGGTTCTCCTCTACATGTAGAAAATGGTGGGGTTGTACTACTGTGACTGATCATCGTAAGTAGTCTTCCTGGCGCGACAAACTCCCGTAATGAGTTCATCATCCATTTGGATAATTCTGCAACACTACCCGGAGCATTTCGATCGAAAGGCTACGAATGGGTGGTTGCCGAAGCATTGACAGGGTCAAACAGTTATAATGGTGTTTCCGTTGAATGAAGTATCTCGTAACTTCATTTCCTTTAAAAATATTTCAAAGATTGAATCTATTCAAGTCTTAACTTGTGGTCTCATCTATAGGATGACCTTTTGAAACTTATTATACTTTGAACAGTAGTAGTTCAAGTAGATTTCTAAAAAGGGTATAAGTATAGTGAAGTAATTGGTAACTTCATCTTCCTTTAAACGTATATCCAGTAAGTAATTACCTTACACTTGATAAAGGATTCTAGTAAGTTATCCATTTAGATACTTGTATTATTGTTTACACTATATATTATCTTGCGAGCTGTAATGCTCACTCTTGCTTCATTTCTTCATCACACAACAACAGTTAGGAAAGATGGCCAGACTCAAGCAGACCCAGCGCAAGCGCGTGGGAAGCGTCCCGCGTCTTCCCGTTGATGTTGTAGCTGCTATAGCTGCAGAGGTAGATCTATTGGTAGATCAGGCATTCTACTTTTGGGAACCAAATATTGTATAATTATAACTTGTGGCAGATAATGGCAATTAACTGTAAATTTATCAAGTAACCATTTTGGGTTGTAATAACTTTTAAATTGTGGATTCAAGGACTTGTACTTATTTTAATTTCATCTCTGAGACTATAACGGGTTGTGGTGTGTGTTAGTGTGGGGTCACAGCATGAGGTTATTTATTATTAATTAAGTGAAGTGATATTGTGAAAAGAAAGACCGTGACGACCCGGATCCCTGACCCCGGATCTGGGGGTGTTACAGAAATGGTATCAGAGCTAAGCGTTATAAACCTCAGAGATGATGCGACGATATAATAATAAACTCACAAAGATAATAAGAACTCTTGCCAAGTTCATGGTCGGACTACTTAAAGTAGCGCTGACAGTTAAAACCCTTACGGGAACCCTTATAAGTATCATGATAGTAACTTAGCTCGTTTAATGTGTAGGCACATGAGATAGAGGACCCTGAGATGTTCGAGCGTGAGCATGATGAGGCACTGCTAGATGTCGAGGATCAGGAGGAGCCTGAAATGGAGGAGGATAAGGAGGACCCCTCAGAGGAGTCAAAGACAGAGGTCATTGCTATTTCAGATGAGGAGGACCCGGATGAGGTCCCAGTAGCTGAGGAGCATGTCGGAGCTATGGTAGTGTACACTAGTACCCCTTTACCCACACTCCCGGTGATCGGAACTCCTACCCCTCCACCACTATCCTGGAGCCCATATGATGACAGCTCAGAGACTCATACTCCCGAGCCTAGGCAGACTGAGGAGGCACCCCCAGCGGCTCCGGATTCACCACCTCTCGACCCTGCCCATAGGCAGTCTTTGTTAGCCTACGGCTATGTTCAGGATGTATTGAGGACCCAAGTGGCTGTTGTTGAGGCCCGGTTGGATGAGGCCAGGAGGGAGTTGGATGCGGAGAGGGCGGGTAGGCGTACCCGAGCTTATGAGACTAGGGCTGCTATACCCCGATCCTTAAGGAGGGAGCTGACGGGGATAGAGCTCACGTCCCGAGCGAGACTCTGATCGCTCCAGGGGGACAGGCATGGTAGGATCTCCAGGCGGCAGGCCAACTATATCTTCCGTCGTGCAATGGAAAGGGTATGGGAGCTGACTCGCTCCGGTGTGTGATTCAGGACTGATGATGGGATAGTCTAGTTGTCTAGTTAGTCGAGGTCTTAGTAAGAGCCAATTTTCCGGGATAGTTGACTTGTATATAGCATCCCTTTTTCTGACTAGACAGATAGACTCCTGTGTATCATTTTTGGGACAGATGACTGCAGCACTGTTGTACTTTTGACCAGATCAAACTATGTATTTCTCGCATTATGTATATATTTGTTTCCTTTCAGTTCAGTTCCTTAGTGACGAGATCACTGTTTTTATCATTATTATTACTGCACTTCTTATTAGAACTGTCATAAAATAATAGAATTGTGTGATACATTCTCCCCATTATAGAACTGTGCAAGGCACAATATTGTGTATGATTGTGACCTAACGTTGAATTTCCCAATAATTTTTTTTATTATCAGTATCATGCTGCCAAGAAAGATTGGAACTAGGGCGAACCCTGGGTCTGAGGACCAGGGAAGCCATAACCAGGATGATAGGAACCAGGAACACAGTGAAGAGGATGATGAGGATTATGTTGAACAGGATGACTCCCTGTATGAAGAGGAGGAGGAAACATATGATGTTGAGGGATTTGAGATAGAGGCTGGAGAAGGAGAAACTGAGGTTGAGCAACCAGTACCAAACCCAAGCATGGATCCCATGGGCCAGTTCATGCAACTACTAAGGCAGAATTTGGAACGACAACCCAACCCACCCCCTCAAGGAAATAACAATGTTGTGGCAAACTCTTTCAGGGCTTTTAAGTCCCTTAAGCCCCCTGAGTTCCACGGATCAGCCGACCCAGTTGAGGCAAGGGCATGGTTAAAGGAAATGGAGAAATCCTTTGAGATTCTGAGTATCGATGAGGCACAGAAGAATGTATTTGCTACCTACCTTCTGAAAGGAGAGGCTAACTACTGATGGGAGGCCAAGAAAAATATGGAGACAGATGCTATTATAACATGGGAGAGATTCAGTCAGTTGTTTCTGGGAAAATATTTCCCGAGGTTTATGGAAAACCAGATGGAGCTCAAGTTCTTGGAGCTAAAGCAGAATAACTTATCTGTAGCAGAGTACGAAGTGAAATTTACTGAGTTATCAAGGTTTGTGCCGGAGTTTGTGAGCACCGAGGAAAATAAAGCTAGGAGGTTTCAGCAGGGACTGAAACCGTGGATTCAGAATAGGGTGGCAATCCTTGAGCTTACTGATTATGCCACTCTGGTGCAAAAGACAACAATTGTAGAAGCCGGAAGTGAACAGATGCGGAGGGAAAGAGAGAAGAAGGGAATAAAGAGGAAAAGTATGAGCATGGGTGGAGGTTCCGCAGGAAGGAGCTTCCCAACTAGATTTAATCGAGGAGCAGTGTCCCTAACGGGAAAGAACACTGGGTTTAAGCGGCCAATGAGCGTGAATGTGAGCCAGAGCGGCCAGAAGTCAAGAATGTCCTATCTCAACCAGTCTCGACCCCCATTGCCAGCCTGTAACACTTGTGGAAGGATGCATTCTGGGGAATGTAAGGGAAAGCCAGTAACCTGCTTTAAATGTGGATAAGTGGGCCACTATTCCCACAAATGCCCTTCGTCAGCCCCTGCCGTCATTCCAACCACCACTTGTCATCAGTGTGGACGCCCGGGTCATTGGAAGAAAGGATGCCCAATGAACAAACCAGCAGCTTCAGGAGCCAGCAGGGCTGCCTCCAATAAGCCACCTATTGCGAGTACTTTCTACATGACAGTCCAGGATGCTATGAAAGACTCAGATGTGATAGCAGGTACCCTTCCTCTCAATTCAGTCAGTGCAAACGTTTTATTTGATTCAGGAGCAACTAAATCTTTTATATCAAAGGACCTTGTGCGTAAATTAAGACTTAAGGCTGAACCCTTGATAGAACCCTTACAAGTAGAAATAGCCAATCATGAAATTATTCCTGTTTACCAGATTCACCCCGCCTGTGAGTTAGGCATAGGGGAACAATCTTTTAGTGTTGATCTGATTCCTTTTAAATTAGGGGAATTTGATGTAATTTTGGGAATGGACTGGCTATCTAGCAATGATGCTCAGATAGACTGTAAGGGGAAGAAAGTTAAGTTAAATATCCCAGGAAAGAAAGAAGTCATATTTAGAGGAAAGAGGCAGACGCAGAAATTTTTGACTATGGCCCAGGCCAGAAGGATGCTATGAAAAGGAAATGAGGCTTACTAGCCAATGTGGTGGACACACAGAAGGAGGTGCCCAACTTACAAGATATTCCGGTAGTCAACGAATTTGAAGACGTATTCCCACAAGACCTTCCGGAATTACCACCTGATAGAGTGATTGAATTTGCTATTGAGTTGGCCCCAGGGACGGCGCCAGTTTCAAAAGCACCTTACCAGTTAGCCCCGTTAGAAATGAAGGAATTAGCTACCCAATTGCAGGAACTTTTGGATAAGGGTATGATAAGACCCAGTGTGTCTCCGTGGGGAGCACCAGTGTTATTTGTTAAGAAGAAGGATGGGAGCATGAGGCTGTGCATCGACTATCGAGAGTTGAACAAGCTAACCATAAAGAACAGGTACCCGTTACCTAGAATAGACGATCTGTTCGACCAGCTAAAGGATGCTGTTTATTTTTCCAAGATTGACCTGAGAACTGGATATCACCAACTAAAGATTAAACCCGAAGATATTCCCAAGACAGCGTTCCATACCAGTATGGGCACTATGAGTTCTTGGTAATGTCCTTTGGATTAACCAACGCCCCAGCGGCTTTCATGGATTTAATGAACAGAGTATTTAAGAAGTACTTGGACAAGTGTGTGATAGTTTTTATCGATGATATTTTAATCTACTCAAGGACTAAGGTAGAACATGCAGAGCATTTGAGGATAGCTCTAGGAATACTCAGAGAGGAACAGTTATATGCCAAATTCTCGAAGTGTGAATTCTGGCGGAATGAAGTACAATTTTTAGGACATGTGATCAATAAAGAAGGAGTATTGGTCGACCCCTCCAAGATAGAGGCGGTCTCAAATTGGGAAAGGCCAACCACACCTACAGAGGTAAGGAGTTTCATAGGATTGGCCGGCTACTATCGTAGATTTGTACAGGACTTTGCGAAGATCGCAGCCCCTTTGACACGACTTACTCGTAAGACAGAGAAGTTTGAGTGGACGGAGAAATGCGAGAACAGTTTTCAGGAATTAAAGAAAAGGTTGGTAACGGCCCCGGTGTTGGCATTGCCAGATGGAAAAGGAGATTTTGTGATATATAGTGACGCGTCGCACAAAGGATTAGGGTGTGTGCTTATGCAGCACGATAAAGTGATTGCGTATGTGTCGAGACAACTGAAGGAATACGAGATTAGATATCCTACTCATGACCTTGAGCTCGCGGCAATAGTTTTTGCCCTAAAAAATTGGAGGCACTACTTGTATGGAGAGAAGTGCGAGATTTTCACAGACCGTAAGAGCCTCAAGTACATATTTACGCAGAAAGAGCTCAACATGCGTTAGAGGAGATGGTTAGAGCTAATCAAGGACTATGATTGTCAGATTCTTTATCATCCGGGGAAAGCCAATGTGGTGGCTGATGCCCTTAGTAGAAAGGAAAGACTCAGAATGATAATGACTTCGGAAGAATTGATAAAGGATTTCGAGAGGATGGAAATAGAAGTAAAGGTAACCGTAACCGGAACTGAAAAGCTGTTTGAGATCTCAATGCAGCCAGAGTTATTGGAAAAGATCAGATTGTGCCAAGAGAAAATAATAAATGAAGGCAGAGAGTCAATGACTGGAGAAGAGACCCATACTGAGAAAGATGATAAAGGGATAATGAGGTACTCCTACCGGATTTGGGTTCCGAAGGTTCAAGAGCTTAAAGATGAGATTTTGGATGAAAGCCATAGTTCAAGGTATTCCATTCACCCGGGAAGCACCAAGATGTATAGGGATTTGAAGGAATATTACTGGTGGCCCAACATGAAGAGGGACGTAGCAGAATAGGTAAGCAAATGTTTGACTTGCCAAAGAGTAAAGGCAGAGCACCAGAGACCTAGTGGACTTTTACGACCCCTGGAGATTCCTGAATGGAAATGGGAACAGATAGCCATGGATTTTGTTGTCGGTTTACCAAGGACGAAAGCCAACCATGATGCCATATGGGTGATTATAGACCGACTGATAAAGTCAGCTCATTTCATTCCTATCAATGAGAGATACACAGTCAATAGACTGGTGGACATTTACCTTAAGGAAATAGTGACGCGACATGGAGTCCCAGCGTCCATTGTCTCAGACCGAGACCCCAGGTTCAACTCCAGATTTTGGAAGATCTTTCAAGAATGTGCGGGGACCAAGTTAAATATGAGTACCGCTTACCATCCCCAGACGGATGGGCAGAGTGAAAGGACCATCCAGACACTAGAGGATATGTTGAGATTTTGTGCAATAGACTTTAAAGGAAGTTGGGATGATCACTTGTCGTTAATCAAATTTTCTTATACCAATAGCTTTCATGCTAGAATCGGAATGCCGCCTTATGAGGCCCTGTACGGAAGAAGGTGTTGATCTCCCTTATACTGGGATGAAGTAGGAGAGCGGAAGATGCTCGGACCCGAAGTGGTCCAAAGGACCAAAGACATAGTGGATCTCATCAGAGGACGGCTGGTAGCAGCCCAAGACAGACAGAAGGAATATGCAGACCTAGCCCGAAAGGACAAGGAGTATGGAGTAGGGGACTTAGTACTACTAAAAGTATCCCCTTGGAAGGGGTTAATGAGATTCGGAAAGGAAGGAAAACTAAGCCCAAGATACATTGGACCTTTTGAGATACTAAGTCGGATTGTGAAGTTGGCTTACGAGCTAGCCTTACCCCCGGACCTACAACAAGTTCATAATGTGTTCCATGTGTCAATGCTAAGGAACTATCATCGGGATGCCAGACACATAGTGGAGTATGAGCATATGGATATGCAACCAGATATGACTTACGTGGAGAAACCAGTAAAGATTATGGATAAGAAGGAGCAGGTGCTTCAGAACAAAGTGATCAAGCTAGTCAGAGTGCTATGGCATAATCATAATGTGGAAGAATCAACTTGGGAACTAGAGAGCGCAATGCTAGAAAAGTACCCCCATTTGTTTTCTATTTGATTCCGGGACGGAATCCTTTTAAGGAGGGGAGACTGTAATAATCCCAAAATTTTAAACTTTTTGTAACCCTTATGAATAGTGTTTTGCTGATGTTACTGAATAAGAAAACTTTTCATGTCACACTATGTAGGGGTTCTTTTATTGTTATTCTGAGATCTTATTAGCACTCTATATGATATATAAGTGTATGTAAAGATCGTCAGAATCCAAATTCGAACACTTTGAGTTTTTCCCGAAAATCCACCAGATACCGAAAGAATTGAGTATAAGATAACAGGGTAAAAAGGATTTAAATTCAAGGATTATAAGAGAGGATCATAAAAGGAATATAATGTATTGAGAAAGGTTAAGGAAACCCAAGTAATAAGATCCCGGGTATGATCCCTCAAACGATAAACGAAAACGAAAGTTAAGCGAACCGTATATCAGATCACCGGTCATTAGCCAAGTAATTAGAAGCTAATCAAAGAGATTAGTGGGGATGATGTCATCAAACCAATAAAAAGAGGACAAAGGTGGGAGGGTGACATCACATGGTGACATAAGCATGACCAAGCAAAGTGTGTTGTTGGTTGAATTAGAACCACACAAAAGTTACCATGGTAAAAAGGTAACAAAACAAAACAAAAAAAAACAACCAACCAAGCCAAAACATTTCATTCTCACCAAAAACACAAAATTATTTCACCTTCTTCATCCTAAAAGCTCTCGGCTTTTTCTTCTTCTTCAAAGCAAGAAATTCAAAATCTTAGTTCCAAGCTTTGTTAATTTGCAAGGTAATTATCTAAGACTCCTTATGCATAGATATAGCTATCCTATAAGTTTGAGCTCCTAAATCATTCACAATCTCTTCCTAAAAATCATGGAAGAAGATGGTGAATAGTGTTTTTCAAGAACTAATATTTTTGTTCTTGAGTTTTTGTTTAGATTAAGCTTGGATAAGGACTTTTAAGGGTGACTCCAAGCTAATTACTTGATTCTCCACTCTCCAAGGAAGGTATAACCCCTCCAAACCCTAACTTTACTTGAGTATTAGGTTTAGTTTTGTTGTTATAGTTCATGAGAGGCTTGTTTGTTGTGAATGTAGAGGATAGTTGGTGTTGTAATGTTTTGGAGTTGTAATTCTTGGAGTATTGATTAATGAACTTAAGTATAGTTTAAATTCATGTTTGAGAATAGTATAAATTGTTAATGTTGAGTTGTTGGGGCTGTTATGGTGAAGTATGGATGGATTTTTGATTGGGTTGTGATTGTGGGTTGATTGTGGGTTGATTTGGAGTGGTATAAATTTGGGTAATCGCGTAAACATAGCCGTCGTAATGTCCGATTTACTTTAGACTGTTTTTGTTCTAAATAATAGGACCCGTGAACTCACTGCTAGGTTTTGACCATTTCCATGATTAGATAGTTCATGTTACGAGCTTCGTTTTGATATGTAGTTCGTTTGATTCCGATGTACGGTTTAGGAGAAACGACCGTTTTAAGTAACGGCGTTTCGCGAACGAATCATTACCCCTCGCCTTACTTTGAAACATAGGTTAAAGACCTAAAAGGACTAATTGGAGTATGAAACATTTATGTAAAGTGTATTAGGCAGTTGGTAAGACACTCGCGAAAGAATCGCCTTAAAACTCTTAATGGTTAATTTATTAAAAATGGTGGAGCCGAGGGTACTCGAGTGACTTAGGAGAATCAGTAAGCGCAAAGCGAGCGTTAGAGTCTAAATTGGTTAAAGTATAGATTTATAAGTGACTATGGTTTAATTCCAACTTATATGTTGTTTATAGGTTACCAGACTCGTCCCAAGCCATTTATAACCCCCAGTCGCTCAGGCAAGTTTTTTATCCGTTATACTGTTGTTGTGATGTATACATTTGTACATGCATTATCTTGTGATAGATGCCTAATGGTTATTTAGCAAATTCTTGCGATATATTGTAGCATGTGATATGGTATATATGCATGCTTGTTTTGTAATCTTGATACATATATCTGTTGATTCAGTTGATAATACCTATGCTAGAGATAAGCGGTAATTTGCATATACCCTTAGTATAGGGGACCCAAAGGTGAACATTTTTCTAAAACCGGGAGTCGATGCTTCCGAGTATAATATATATATATATATATATATATATATTTATATATATATGAATAGTTTTTAAAAACTATTAATCAAATAAGGTTTATTCGATAACCTTATTTTATTAGTGAATATTATTTTGAATATTCATTCGAGGGCTTATGACCCCGTTTATTTTATTATTGAATATTATTTTGAATATTCATTCGAGGGCTTATGACCCCGTTTATTTTATTATTAAATATTATTTTGAATATTATTTTGAATATTCATTCGAGGGCTTATGACCCCGTTTATTTTATTATTGAATATTATTTTAAATATTCATTCGAGGACTTATGACTCCGCTTAATTTATTAATGAATATTATTATTTGAATATTCATTCGAGGACTTATGACTCCGATTATTTACTAATTATTATTCTTAATTTTATTAAAGAATAATATGTCGATAATCAAACTCACTTTTGATTATTCAAATAAAGATAGTACTTTCGTATAAGTATATCTTTGGTTATTTAATATACATTGCAAGTATAAGTTTAAAACTTCCACTTCAATTATTTTTATAAAGATTATTCTTTATGAGAATATTATTTAAATAATAATATTCGGATATTTTCTAATAAATTGGGACTGATTTATTTCATTAAATCAGCATTACTCCAAATATTCTTAAAAATGTTTGTGAGTCTTCAAAATGATTTTAAAAGTTAGAGCGGATCCCAAAACTCATTTTTTATATATTTAAGATCTTCCTTTCAAAGGGGATTTAAATATTCGCTCAAAACCTGAGGGATCCGGCTCTGTGGTGTGTTTTATATTCGCAACAAGGTTGCTATTTTGATAAAAGAGTTTTTGATTACTTACCCAATACTCGGGAAGTAAAATTCTTGGAACAAGTTAATCCATTAACAGGCATCGCCTGGGAAATATCGGTGAGTTTTCCTTTCCAACTAGATACGACTTCTTGGTGGAGCCGTATCAACAAGTTTCTACTTGGGGAAAGTGGGGATGAGCTTTACGTTTCAGAGTCATGGATTTCATCTGAACTAGGAGTGGCGTAAGTGATCGAGTGGCGCCGGCCCAGCCTTATTATATTGGCCCAAATGGCCTGAAAGTTCCGCAAGACGGTACATTCCTTAGGAGTCCAGTGTTCGGTTGACAAGTAAATCCGACAGGTTCTCCTCTACATGTAGAAAATGGTGGGGTTGTACTACTACGACTGATCATCGTAAATAGTCTTCCTGGCGCGACAAACTCCCGTAATGAGTTCATCATCCAGTTGGATAATTTTGCAACACTACCTGTAGCATTTCGATCGAAAGGCTACGAATGGGTGGTTGCCGAAGCATTGACAGGGTCAAACAGTTATAATGGTGTTTCCATTGAATGAAGTATCTCGTAACTTCATTTCCTTTAAAAATATTTTAAAGATTGAATCTATTCAAGTCTTAACTTGTGGTCTCATCTATGGGATGACCTTTTGAAACTTATTATACTTTGAACAGTAGTAGTTCAAGTAGATTTCTAAAAAGGGTATAAGTATAGTGAAGTAATTGGTAACTTCATCTTCCTTTAAACTTATATCCAGTAAGTAATTACCTTACACTTGATAAAGGATTCTAGTAAGTTATCCATTTAGATACTTGCATTATTGTTTACACTATATATTATCTTGCGAGCTGTAATGCTCACTCTTGCTTCATTTCTTCATCACACAACAACAGTTAGGAAAGATGGCCAGACTCAAGCAGACCCAGCGCAAGCGCGTGGGAAGCGTCCCGCGTCTTCCCGTTGATGTTGTAGCTGCTATAGCTGTAGACGTAGATCTATTGGTAGATCAGGCATTCTACTTTTGGGAACCAAATATTGTATAATTATAACTTGTGGCAGATAATGGCAATTAACTGTAAATTTATCAAGTAAGCATTTTGGGTTGTAATAACTTTTAAATTGTTGATTCAAGGACTTGTACTCATCTCTGAGACTATAACGGGTTGTGGTGTGTGTTAGTGTGGGGTCATAGCATGAGGTTATTTATTATTAATTAAGTGAAGTGATATTGTGGAAAGAAAGACTGTGACGACCCAGATCCCTGACCCCGGATTTGGGGGTGTTACAGATAACTTTATTTTTATTAATGAATATTATTTTGAATATTCATTCGAGGGCTTATGACTCCGTTTATTCTATTTAATGAATATTATTTTTTAATATTCATTCCAGGACTTATGACTCCGCTTATTTACTAAATAATATTCTTTATTTTATTAAAGAATAATGTTTCGATAATCAAACTTATTTTCGATTATTCAAATAAAGATCATACTTTCGTATAAGTATATCTTTGGTTATTTATTATTCATTTCAAGTATGAGTTTTAAAACTCCTACCTCGATTATTTTCATAAGGATCACCCTTATGGGAATATTATTTATATAATAATATTCAGATACTTTCTAACATATCGGGACTGATTTATTTTATTAAATCAGCGTTACTCTAAACATTCTTTAAAATGTTTTCGAGTCTTCAAAATGATTTTAAAAGTTAGGGCGGATCCCAAAACTCATTTTTATATTTAAGATCCTCCTTTCGAAGGGGATTTAAATACTCGCTCAAAACATGAGGGATCCAGCTCTGTGGTGTGTTTCATATTCGCAACAAGGTTGCTGTTTTGATAAAAGAGTTTTTGATTACTTACCCAACACTCGGGAAGTAAAATTCTTAGAACAAGTTAATCCATTAACAGGCACCGCCTGAGAAATATCGGTGAGTTTTCCTTTCCATCTAGATACGACTTCTTGGTGGAGCCGTATCAACAAGTTTCTACTTGGGGAAAAGGGGGACAAGCTTTACGTTTCAGAGTCATGGATTTCATCTGAACTAGGAGTGGCGTAAGTGGTCGAGTGGCGCCGGCTCAGCCTTATTATATTGGCCCAAATGGCCTGGAAGTTCCGCTAAGACGGTCCATTCCTTAGGAGTCCAGTGTTCGGTTGACAAGTAAATCCGACAGGTTCTCCTCTACATGTAGAAAATGGTGGGGTTGCACTACTGCGACTAATCATCGTAAGTGGTCTTCCTGGCACGGCAAACTCCCGTACTGAGTTCATTATCCAGTTTGGATATTTCTGCAACACTACCCGGAGCATTCGATCGAAAGGCTACGGATGGGTGGTTGCTGAAGCATTGACAGTGTCAAACAGTTATGATGATGTTTCCCTCAAGTGAAGTATCTCGTAACTTCATTTCTATTAAACAACATTTCAAAGATTGAATCTATTCAAGTCTTATCTTGTAGTTGTTAGGTTCTGAAGGCATAAAACGTAGCGGATAAATGTAAATAAAACAAAAAAAAATTTCAAAACCCAAAAACAGGATCCATGTATAATTATGGGCAGATTATGGAGATAACGAATCATACCTTTCAAGAGCTTAACTTTCACGAACTCAACGAAGATCCTAGCTATCACGCTTTGTGTCTACCTCTCGGAGAAACACCTCTATGGTATCCACACGAGCACCTTCAAGAACGTCTCATGAACTTGACTACGGAATGGATGTACTAGCCTCCTTCTTGATGATCTGAATTGCCTCTGCCTCTCTTTGCTGCTAGGGTTTTCTCAAAAACGTACAAGCCTCTTTAACCTATCATTATATATTTATAATGGTTGATTAAAAAGGCCCATAACAGCAAAGCCCAACCCTAGTATGTATTGGATTAAATAATAAAAATGAATTTCTATTATTTAATTAATAACTAAGTCATACTTAATTATTATGGGCAAAAACATTCCTTTTAATTCGAATTTATATTATCTCAATTAAGTCTTACTTAATTATAATAAAATTCAAATAATCATCAATTAATTTAAATCCATAATTTAAATTAACTATTCCATTAAGTGCTCTATTTGTGCGACCCCATAGGCTATTATTTAATTGGCAATAATTTTATTCTCTAATAAAATTATAAACAATGAGCGGTATCTAGTAATACATCATTGTTACCCAATTAAACAATAATTAAATCGTGATTAGATAAAACCTTTCATGATTAATGTTTTTCATGTAATATAATCCCTTTAACCATACATATTATAGATTAAACTCGAGGCATGTTTTTAGTCATCCTCTTCAACATTTAATCCGGGTTTACTTGATCCATGAGTAGATTATCGAGACAAATCATTATTTGAGCATGGTCATGCTTTTATAATCTCACTCAATCAAGAGACCAATAATATCTCTCCTAATTATAGGAGGGTTAAATCCTTTATCTATCATTCATATTTCTTATACGACTCATAATATACCCGATGTCCACTTTTATCATCACCCGATCAAAAGTAACTTTTAATGTAGTCAAAGTATGTTAATCCTCTTATAGAAATATAATGATTTCAAGTCAAAGGATCGTTACACCATTATCACTGTGAGTCTTTCTTATGACTTTATTAAACATGAAGAATCTCACTGTGGGTCTGTCCAGTACCATGTACTCTCACATGTACCTATGTATTGACTTTAGTATCCCCATACTTATAACCAATGAGATGTGGTTATCTTGTCAAACAATATACTAGTCTATCTATGTATTATTATTGTCCTATATAATAATACTCGACTAGGGACCTTTAAGAATATGATATATTATATAATCTCAAGTTCAAGTCATGTACTTAAACTATACAATTTGTATCATGATTCTAAGGACATTTATTATGCTAACAAAATATCACAGTAATTAAGGTCATAATAAATACATTTATTGAATAATCAACTGACATAAAGATTATAAAAGAATAATATATTGCCTCTAGGGCACCTACACTAACAATCTCTCACTTGCACTAGAGCCAATCACCCATATATCTAATACCCATGGAACTAGTGTGACCATCGTGCTTCTGCTGCGACAAGCCTTTGGTCAGTGGGTCTGCAATGTTATCATTTGTGTGCACTTTACATATGTGTATATCACCCCTTTCATTAATCTCTCGAATAAGGTGAAATCTCCTGAGTATATGTTTAGCCCGGGAGTGTGATCTAGGTTCTTTAGCCTATGCAATGGCTCCATTATTATCGCAGTATAGATCAATGAGATCTGTGATCGATGGAACCACTCCCAAATCAGAAATGAACTTTCGAATCCAAACGGCCTCCTTAGCTGCTTCACAAGCTGCAATGTACTCAGCCTCCATTGTAGAATCAGCTACTGTTTCTTGCTTTGAACTCTTCCAGCTTACAGCACCTCCGTTTAGACAAAACACAAAACCAGACTGTGATACAGTATCATCTCTGTCTGTTTGGAAACTTGCATCGGTGTAACCTTTTACAACTAGTTTCTCTTCTCCTCCATACACCAAGAATGAATCTTTAGTTCTTTTCAGGTACTTAAGAATATTCTTAACTGCCATCCAGTGACCTTCACCCGGATTAGACTGGTATCTGCTCGTCATGCTCAAAGCATACAAGACATCTGGGCGAGTACATACCATTGCATACATGATAGATCCAATTGCTGAAGCATATGGAACTTTATTCATGTGGTCCTTCTCATCCAATGATTTCGGACACTGGTCCTTAGAGATCGGTATCCCTTGAGACACGGGGACATATCCCCTTTTTGTATTTTGCATTCCAAAATGATGCAAAACCTTATCAATGTATGTGCTCTGACTTAGACCGATCATCCTTCTAGATCTTTCTCTATAGATCCTCATTCCTAGAATGTAGGATGCCTCTCCTAAGTCTTTAATGGAGAAATTGCTCCCTAACCAAGTCTTAACAGCCTTTAGAGAAGGTATGCCATTCCCCATTAGTAGTATATCATCAACATATAGTACTATGAATGCCACATAGCTCCCACTAACCTTCTTGTAAACACACGGTTCATCTTCGTTTTGAACAAAGCCATACTCTGTGACTATTTCATCAAAACGGATATTCCATCTCCTAGAGGATTGCTTCAATCCATAAATGGATCGACGCAATTTACATACCTTGCCAGCATTCCTTGGATCGACAAAACCCTCAGGTTGTGTCATGTACACATCCTCTTCAAGGCTTCCATTAAGGAAAGCTGTTTTGACATCCATTTGCCAGATTTCATAATCATGGAATGCTGCAATGGCAAGTAAAATCCTTATAGACTTGACCATAGCCACTGGTGAGAAAGTTTCATCATAGTCGATACCATGAATTTGTTTGAAACCTTTTGCAACCAGCCTAGCTTTATAGGTCTGAACATTTCCATCCATCCCCTTTTTCTTCTTAAAAACCCATTTGCACCCTATGGGTTTTACCCCTTCAGGTGGATCAACCAAAGTCCATACTTGGTTTTCGTACATGGAATCTATCTCGGATTTCATGGCTTCAAGCCATCTCTTAGAGTCTGGTATGTTCATAGCATCTTGGTATGTGAGAGGCTCATCTTCATCTATGAGCATCAAATCACCACACTGAATCATGAGAAATCCATATCTCTCTGGCTCATGAGAAATCTACCAGATCTACGAACAACCTGTGTTTGTTGAGCATTATCATTATTCTGCTCTTGTTCCACTTCAGGTTCAATGCTATTTTGCGGTTCTCGATCTTCATCGAGATCTATAGTTCTCCCACTGTTTCTTTTGGAAACGAAATCTCTTTCCATGAAGACAGCATCTCGAGCAATAAACCCTTCTTGCTCAGAAGGACTATAAAAATAATACGCCTTTGTTTCATTAGGGTATCCTACAAAAATGCACTCTTCGGATTTAGGTCCAAGCTTGTCAGATTCTTGACGTTTTCACAAACGCCTTACATCCCCAAACTTTCATAAAGTTCGTGCATGACCGTTTCTCCTTCCATATCTCATATGGAGTCTTTTGAACCTTCTTAGTAGGAACACGGTTAAGTGTGAAAGCCGCTGTTTCTAGAGCGTAACCCCAGAAACTAATTGGAAGATCTGCATGACTCATCATCGATCGCACCATGTCCAACAAGGTGCGATTTCTCCTCTCTGAAACTCCATTCCATTGAGGTGTTCCTGGCGGAGTGAGTTGTGATACAATACCACACTCTTTCAAATACTCTCTAAATTCGGTGCTTAAGTATTCACCCCCACGATCGGATCGTAAGATCTTAATACTTGCATCTCCGCCAATTTGCTTCTCTACTTCAACCTTGTATTCTTTAAATTTTTCAAAAGAATTGGATTTGTTCTTCATAAGATATACATATCCATATCTACTGAAATCATCAGTAAATGTTATGAAGTAGTAGTAGCCTCCTCTAGCCATTACACGTATTGGGCCACATACATCACTATGTATTAGCTCCAGACGTTTAGTGGCCCTTTGACCCTTACTAGTGAAAGGGGCTTTAGTCATCTTACCAAGCAAACAAGATTCGCATTCTTGGTATGATTCAAAATCAAACTTATCCAAGTATCCATCCTTATGTAATTTGGATATGCGTTTCTCATTTATGTGGCCTAGACGACAATGCCATAGGTATGTTTGATTTGAGTCATTCATTTTAAGTCATTTGTTTTCTATATTACAGACAGGGTTATCTAAATCAAGAACATATAAACTATTAAATAAACGTGCAACACCATAGGTTAAATCATTCAAAGCAAAAGAGCAAATGTTGTTCTTTATTGTAAACGAAAAACCTTTCTTGTCCAAACAAGAAACATAAATAATGTTTCTGCGAATCGCAGGCACGTAAAAACAGTCTTCTAGTTCTAAAACAAGCCCAGAGGGCATAGATAAATAATAAGTCCCTACAGCTAAAGCAGCAACTTTTGCTCCATTGCCTACTCTTAGGTCCACTTCTCCTTTAGCCAAAGTTCTACTTCTCTGCAGGCCCTGCACATTTATACAAATGTGAGAAGCACATCCAGTATCAAATACCCAAGATGTAGAAATAGACAAATTGACTTCTATAACATAAATACCTGATCCAAAAATTTGAACTACTTTCTTTTTCTTCAGATCCTCCAAGTAAATTGGACAGTTTCTCTTCCAGTGACCATCTTTCTTACAGTAGTGACATTCACCCTTGGCCACACCACCTTTAGGCTTTAAAGCCTGTTTGGGACCTGACTTTGGCTTGGGTGTAGAATCAGATCCAATCTTCTTCTTACACTTCCATTTGCCCTTCCCTTTGGCCTTACCTTTATTTCCCACCATTAGTATAGGAGCAGGTTCAGCTGTCTTTATGTTGGTCTCATATGTTCTCAACATATGCAACAATTCAGTAGGTGTTTTGTCAAATTCATTCGTATTGTAGTTCACAACAAACTGAGTGAATTTGTTGTTCAAAGAATTCATGATTAGGTCAATACCAGTTTCCGGACCAATCGGGAAACCCAAAGTTTCAAGGTACTCAATGTAACCAATCATCTTCAGAACATGCGGGCCAACTGGTTCACTCGCCCCTTGTTTGCAATTAAAAAGTGACTTACTCGTGTTGAACCTTTCTTGACGAGTTTGGCTTGCAAACATACTTTGCAAGTGCTCATTGATAGTATATGCATCCATATGCACATGCTGTCTTTGAAGCTCAGCACTCATAGTTGCCAACATAAGACATACAACATCATTTGCATCATTTTCATCCCTTATGCGTGTTGTTCGTTCATCAGCAGTAGCACCCTCAGGAAGGGGGCCTGGAGGAGGAATATCAATGACATGAAGCTTGCGCTCCTGCCTGAGGACAATCCTCAAATTCCTCTGCCAGTCTAGGAAGTTGTTTCCTCCTGTCAGCTTGTCCTTCTCAAGGACTGAACGTACGGATAGTGTGTTTGTGTTGTTTGCCATTACTCAGTATCTACAATAATAAAAGCGTAAAATAAACATTAGATTGTCTGAGTTAAAATTTTATGTTCATATGATTATGATATATTCATAATATATCTCTCACTATTTTTTTATCAAATTAATAGCCCTAACTATTAATTCGGAAAGTATATCCCATAAATCTTTCTAGTGAGCCAAGATCCATATTTCGTCATGTTCTAAGTCAACCACTGATATCCTTAAAACATGATTATTTAGGTAGATAACAGTTGTCAATTATATCATATATAATTCTTGGATAATTTGGTGAACAACAATTGATCTTATCTATCTAATAGATTTTTATCCAAACTCTATACTTCTAAGTTCATAATAGTTGAATATAACCGTTTATATTCACCTTATTACGATGACTCAGTTAAGTTAGACCCAATGATACAACGTCCGAATATAACCGTTTATATTCGTCGCATTTCACCACGATTGATAGGAGTCCCCTACCACTGACAGCCCTTCCCCTTATCGATCTAGGATTTAATGAGTGTCCATTCATTGGAAAGCATCTGATTAAAACTTAATATTTTTACTTAGGGATTTTTAATTTAGAACGATCATGATTCCATCATAAAGAGATTCCCAATTTTTCCTTGAATAAAATACTTCAAATCAATACTCGTCAATGGTTTGATTTCCAGGTAGTGGAGGAGTCACATCGGTCTCGCTTAAAACCCACAGCCTTACAAGTTCTATGAACCCGTTGTTGACAAAATCGCCCCATGTCAGAAATAAAGAAAATTCGTATTTTATTCTGTGTTTCATAAACACGAGAATCTCATGATCGTTTGTTAATTTTAGATCTTGAGTCGTTACAGATTTTATCTTGTTTAAAGGCATGGCATGGGTGATGTATCTAATACATACATGCATCATTAATCTAATTAAAACATGCATTTTCTACTCTACACATACTATTTATACATCATATGAAAAGTGCGTAAAGTAAACATGCAATAATTATGGCCCAATCCTATGTGATCTTTTCAGGCTAATGAAAAGATCAAGGTCAGTCTATGGTGTAAAAATAACTATTACATATGTCTTCTCTATTGCTTCCATTGTCTCCTTGGCCTCCATAGGATGCCTCCTCTTTCCCTTGTCCTTCTTGGATGTTACATTAAGAATTATACTAATGAATTTACAAAAGAACTCGAGCTACATTCGAGATAAAACAACTACAAATAGAAAACGACATGCAAGTCGTATTTATTATAAACCAAAAGAATAAACCATTATAACTAAGGTCTTAAGGCCATAACTATGCACCATGCTCAAGTAACCATTAAAGAACATGATAGATCATATAAAGATGACATACTATTTATCACTTATCATGATCCAATCAAGAATAATAAATAAGTAAAGCATATGTCATAAGCACAAATTAAAAACGAAACCCTAAGCACGCGGATCGACCTCCGCGGTGAGGTCGCTAGGGGGGTTCGGGGGGGCAGGGATCCCCCCGATGGCGGAAAGTTTTGCAAAATCAAGTATCAGAATACTAGCAAAACATGTATCAGAATACTATTCCAGAAGCATGTATCAGTATACACACGATCCATATCCCAGTTACCAAAAACATGTATCAGTATACATATTTTAAGAGATCGCATACATATGAGTTATGGCAGATCTTAAACATACTAGTATCATCATATAGATCATTAACAGATTCATCATATCATTCATATAACATAACTGTTATCATGGCAGACTCATATAACATAACTGTTATCATGGCAGACTCTTCACACATGCATACTTGTAAAAATACAGTAAACACGTAACCAAATCAGCCCCTTATACACGTATCTCTGATGCCATTGTTGGGTTCCGAAGGCATAAAACGCAGCGGATAAACGTAAATAAAACAAAAAAAATTCGAAACCCAAAAACAGGATCCATGTATAATTATGGGCAGATTATGGAGATAACGAATCATACCTTTCAAGAGCTTAACTTTCACGAACTCAACGGAGATCCTAGCTATCACGCTTTGTGTCTACCTCTCGGAGAAACACCTCTATGGTATCCACACGAGCACCTTCAAGAACGTCTCACGAACTTGACTACGGAATGGATGTACTAGCCTCCTTCTTGACGATCTGAATTGCCTCTGCCTCTCTTTGCTGCTAGGGTTTTCTCAAAAACGTACAAGCCTCTTTAACCTATCATTATGTATTTATAATGGTTGATTAAAAAGGCCCATAACAGCAAAGCCCAACCCTAGTAGGTATTGGATTAAAAAATAAAAACGAATTTCTATTATTTAATTAATAACTAAGTCATACTTAATTATTATGGGCAAAAACATTCCTTTTAATTCGAATTTATATTATCTAAATTAAGTCTTACTTAATTATAATAAATTCAAATAATCATCAATTAATTTAAATCCATAATTTAAATTAACTATTCCATTAAGTGCTCTATTTGTGCGACCCTATAGGCTATTATTTAATTGGCAATAATTTTATTCTCTAATAAAATTATAAACAATGAGCGGTAACTAGTAATACATCATTGTTACCCAATTAAACAATAATTAAATCGTGATTAGATAAAACCTTTCGTGATTAATTTTTTTCATGTAATATAATCCCTTTAACCATACATATTATAGATTAAACTCGAGGCATGTTTTTAGTCATCCTCTTCAACATTTAATCCGGGTTTACTTGATCCATGAGTAGATTATCGAGACAAATCATTATTTGAGCATGGCCATGCTTTTATAATTTCACTCAATCAAGAGGCCAATAATATCTGTCCTAATTATAGGAGGGTTAAATCCTTTATCTATCATTCATATTTCTTATACGACTCATAATATACCCGATGTCCACTTTTATCATCACCCGATCAAAAGTAACTTTTAATGTAGTCAAAGTATGTTAATCCTCTTATAGAAATATAATGATTTCAAGTCAAAGGATCGTTACACCATTATCACTGTGAGTCTTTCTTATGACTTTATTAAACATGAAGAATCTCACTGTGGGTCTGTCCAGTACCATGTACTCTCACATGTACCTATGTATTGACTTTAGTATCCCCATACTTATAACCAATGAGATGTGGTTATCTTGTCAAACAATATACTAGTCTATCTATGTATTATTATTGTCCTATATAATAATACTCGACTAGGGACCTTTAAGAATATGATATATTATATAATCTCAAGTTCAAGTCATGTACTTAAACTATACAATTTGTATCATGATTCTAAGGACATTTATTATGCTAACAAAATATCAGCAGTAATTAAGGTCATAATAAATACATTTATTGAATAATCAACTGACATAAAGATTATAAAAGAATAATATATTGCCTCTAGGGCACCTACACTAACAATCTCTCACTTGCACTAGAGCCAATCACCCATATATCTAATACCCATGGAACTAGTGTGACCATCGTGCTTCTGCTGCGACAAGCCTTTGGTCAGTGGGTCTGCAATGTTATCATTTGTGTGCACTTTACATATGTGTATATCACCCCTTTCATTAATCTCTCGAATAAGGTGAAATCTCCTGAGTATATGTTTAGCCCGGGAGTGTGATCTAGGTTCTTTAGCCTGTGCAATGGCTCCATTATTATCGCAGTATAGATCAATGAGATCTGTGATCGATGGAACCACTCCCAAATCAGAAATGAACTTTCGAATCCAAACGGCCTCCTTAGCTGCTTCACAAGCTGCAATGTACTCAGCCTCCATTGTAGAATCAGCTACTGTTTCTTTCTTTGAACTCTTCCAGCTTACAGCACCTCCGTTTAGACAAAACACAAAACCAGACTGTGATACAGTATCATCTCTGTCTGTTTGGAAACTTGCATCGGTGTAACCTTTTACAACTAGTTTCTCTTCTCCTCCATACACCAAGAATGAATCTTTAGTTCTTTTCAGGTACTTAAGAATATTCTTAACTGCCATCCAGTGACCTTCACCCGGATTAGACTGGTATCTGCTCGTCATGCTCAAAGCATACAAGACATCTGGGCGAGTACATACCATTGCATACATGATAGATCCAATTGCTGAAGCATATGGAACTTTATTCATGTGGTCCTTCTCATCCAATGATTTCGGACACTGGTCCTTAGAGATCGGTATCCCTTGAGACACGGGGACATATCCCCTTTTTGTATTTTGCATTCCAAAATGATGCAAAACCTTATCAATGTATGTGCTCTGACTTAGACCGATCATCCTTCTAGATCTTTCTCTATAGATCCTCATTCCTAGAATGTAGGATGCCTCTCCTAAGTCTTTAATGGAGAAATTGCTCCCTAACCAAGTCTTAACAGCCTTTAGAGAAGGTATGCCATTCCCCATTAGTAGTATATCATCAACATATAGTACTATGAATGCCACATAGCTCCCACTAACCTTCTTGTAAACACACGGTTCATCTTCGTTTTGAACAAAGCCATACTCTGTGACTATTTCATCAAAACGGATATTCCATCTCCTAGAGGATTGCTTCAATCCATAAATGGATCGACGCAATTTACATACCTTGCCAGCATTCCTTGGATCGACAAAACCCTCAGGTTGTGTCATGTACACATCCTCTTCAGGCTTCCATTAAGGAAAGCTGTTTTGACATCCATTTGCCAGATTTCATAATCATGGAATGCTGCAATGGCAAGTAAAATCCTTATAGACTTGACCATAGCCACTGGTGAGAAAGTTTCATCATAGTCGATACCATGAATTTGTTTGAAACCTTTTGCAACCAGCCTAGCTTTATAGGTCTGAACATTTCCATCCATCCCCTTTTTCTTCTTAAAAACCCATTTGCACCCTATGGGTTTTACCCCTTCAGGTGGATCAACCAAAGTCCATACTTGGTTTTCGTACATGGAATCTATCTCGGATTTCATGGCTTCAAGCCATCTCTTAGAGTCTGGTATGTTCATAGCATCTTGGTATGTGAGAGGCTCATCTTCATCTATGAGCATCAAATCACCACACTGAATCATGAGAAATCCATATCTCTCTGGCTCATGCGAAATCTACCAGATCTACGAACAACCTGTGTTTGTTGAGCATTATCATTATTCTGCTCTTGTTCCACTTCAGGTTCAATGCTATTTTGCGGTTCTCGATCTTCATCGAGATCTATAGTTCTCCCACTGTTTCTTTTGGAAACGAAATCTCTTTCCATGAAGACAGCATCTCGAGCAATAAACCCTTCTGCTCAGAAGGACTATAAAAATAATACGCCTTTGTTTCATTAGGGTATCCTACAAAAATGCACTCTTCGGATTTAGGTCCAAGCTTGTCAGATTCTTGACGTTTCACAAACGCCTTACATCCCCAAACTTTCATAAAGTTCGTGCCTGACCGTTTCTCCTTCCATATCTCATATGGAGTCTTTTGAACCTTCTTAGTAGGAACACGGTTAAGTGTGAAAGCCGCTGTTTCTAGAGCGTAACCCCAGAAACTAATTGGAAGATCTGCATGACTCATCATCGATCGCACCATGTCCAACAAGGTGCGATTTCTCCTCTCTGAAACTCCATTCCATTGAGGTGTTCCTGGCGGAGTGAGTTGTGATACAATACCACACTCTTTCAAATACTCTCTAAATTCGGTGCTTAAGTATTCACCCCCACGATCGGATCGTAAGATCTTAATACTTGCATCTCCGCCAATTTGCTTCTCTACTTCAACCTTGTATTCTTTAAATTTTTCAAAAGAATTGGATTTGTTCTTCATAAGATATACATATCCATATCTACTGAAATCATCAGTAAATGTTATGAAGTAGTAGTAGCCTCCTCTAGCCATTACACGTATTGGGCCACATACATCACTATGTATTAGCTCCAGACGTTTACTGGCCCTTTGACCCTTACCTAGTGAAAGGGGCTTTAGTCATCTTACCAAGCAAACAAGATTCGCATTCTTGGTATGATTCAAAATCAAACTTATCCAAGTATCCATCCTTATGTAATTTGGATATGCGTTTCTCATTTATGTGGCCTAGACGACAATGCCATAGGTATGTTTGATTTGAGTCATTCATTTTAAGTCATTTGTTTTCTATATTACAGACAGGGTTATCTAAATCAAGAACATATAAACCTATTAAATAAACGTGCAACACCATAGGTTAAATCATTCAAAGCAAAAGAGCAACTGTTGTTCTTTATTGTAAACGAAAAACCTTTCTTGTCCAAACAAGAAACAGAAATAATGTTTCTGCGAATCGCAGGCACTTAAAACAGTCTTCTAGTTCTAAAACAAGCCCAGAGGGCATAGATAAATAATAAGTCCCTACAGCTAAAGCAGCAACTTTTGCTCCATTGCCTACTCTTAGGTCCACTTCTCCTTTAGCCAAAGTTCTACTTCTCTGCAGGCCCTGCACATTTATACAAATGTGAGAAGCATATCCAGTATCAAATACCCAAGATGTAGAAATAGACAAATTGACTTCTATAACATAAATACCTGATCCAAAAATTTGAACTACTTTCTTTTTCTTCAGATCCTCCAAGTAAATTGGACAGTTTCTCTTCCAGTGACCATCTTTCTTACAGTAGTGACATTCACCCTTGGCCACACCACCTTTAGGCTTTAAAGCCTGTTTGGGACCTGACTTTGGCTTGGGTGTAGAATCAGATCCAATCTTCTTCTTACACTTCCATTTGCCCTTCCCTTTGGCCTTACCTTTATTTCCCACCATTAGTATAGGAGCAGGTTCAGCTGTCTTCATGTTGGTCTCATATGTTCTCAACATATGCAACAATTCAGTAGGTGTTTTGTCAAATTCATTCATATTGTAGTTCACAACAAACTGAGTGAATTTGTTGTTCAAAGAATTCATGATTAGGTCAATACCAGTTTCCGGACCAATCGGGAAACCCAAAGTTTCAAGGTACTCAATGTAACCAATCATCTTCAGAACATGCGGGCCAACTGGTTCACTCGCCCCTTGTTTGCAATTAAAAAGTGACTTACTCGTGTTGAACCTTTCTTGACGAGTTTGGCTTGCAAACATACTTTGCAAGTGCTCATTGATAGTATATGCATCCATATGCACATGCTGTCTTTGAAGCTCAGCACTCATAGTTGCCAACATAAGACATACAACATCATTTGCATCATTCTCATCCCTTATGCGTGCTGCTCGTTCATCAGCAGTAGCACCCTCAGGAAGGGGGCCTGGAGGAGGAATATCAATGACATGAAGCTTGCGCTCCTGCCTGAGGACAATCCTCAAATTCCTCTGCCAGTCTAGGAAGTTGTTTCCTCCTGTCAGCTTGTCCTTCTCAAGGACTGAACGTACGGATAGTGTGTTTGTGTTGTTTGCCATTACTCAGTATCTACAATAATAAAAGCGCTAAAATAAACATTAGATTGTCTGAGTTAAAATTTTATGTTCATATGATTATGATATATTCATAATATATCTCTCACTATTTTTTATCAAATTAATAGCCCTAACTATTAATTCGGAAAGTATATCCCATAAATCTTTCTAGTGAGCCAAGATCCATATTTCGTCATGTTCTAAGTCAACCACTGGTATCCTTAAAACATGATTATTTAGGTAGACACAGTTGTCAATTATATCATATATAATTCTTGGATAATTTGGTGAACAACAATTGATCTTATCTATCTAATAGATTTTTATCCAAACTCTATACTTCTAAGTTCATAATAGTTGAATATAACCGTTTATATTCACCTTATTATGATGACTCAGTTAAGTTAGACCCAATGATACAACGTCCGAATATAACCGTTTATATTCGTCGCATTTCACCACGATGATAGGAGTCCCCTGCCACTGACAGCCCTTCCCCTTATCGATCTAGGATTTAATGAGTGTTCATTCATTGGAAAGCATCTGATTAAAACTTAATATTTTTACTTAGGGATTTTTAATTTAGAACGATCATGATCCATCATAAAGAGATTCCCAATTTTTCCTTGAATAAAATACTTCAAATCATACTCGTCAATGGTTTGATTTCCAGGTAGTGGAGGAGTCACATCGGTCTCGCTTAAAACCCACAGCCTTACAAGTTCTATGAACCCGTTGTTGACAAAATCGCCCCATGTCAGAAATAAAGAAAATTCGTATTTTATTCCGTGTTTCATAAACACGAGAATCTCATGATCGTTTGTTAATTTTAAATCTTGAGTCGTTACAGATTTTATCTTGTTTAAAGGCCATGGCATGGGTGATGTATCTAATACATACATGCATCATTAATCTAATTAAAACATGCATTTTCTACTCTACACATACTATTTATACATCATATGAAAAGTGCGTAAAGTAAACGTGCAATAGTTATGGCCCAATCCTATGTGATCTTTTCAGGCTAATGAAAAGATCAAGGTCAATCTATGGTGTAAAAATAACTATTACATATGTCTTCTCTATTGCTTCCATTGTCTCCTTGGCCTCCATAGGATGCCTCCTCTTTCCCTTGTCCTTCTGGATGTTACATTAAGAATTATACTAATGAACTTACAAAAGAACTCGAGTTACATTCGAGATAAAACAACTACAAATAGAAAACGACATGCAAGTCGTATTTATTACAAACCAAAAGAATAAACCATTACAACTAAGGTCTTAAGGCCATAACTATGCACCATGCTCAAGTAACCATTAAAGAACATGATAGATCATATAAAGATGACATACTATTTATCACTTATCATGATCCAATCAAGAATAATAAATAAGTAAAGCATATGTCATAAGCACAAATTAAAAACGAAACCCTAAGCACGCGGATCGACCTCCGCGGTGAGGTCGCTAGGGGGGTTCGGGGGGCAGGGAGCCCCCGATGGCGGAAAGTTTTTGCAAAATCAAGTATCAGAATCTAGCAAACATGTATCAGAATACTATTCCAGAAGCATGTATCAGTATACACACGATCCATATCACAGTTACCAAAAACATGTATCAGTATACATATTTTAAGAGATCGCATAACATATGAGTTATGGCAGATCTTAAACATACTAGTATCATCATATAGATCATTAACAGATTCATCATATCATTTCATATAACATAACTGTTATCATGGCAACTCATATAACATAACTGTTATCATGGGCAGACTCTTCACACATGCATACTTGTAAAAATACAGTAAACACGTAACCAAATCAGCCCCTTATACACGTAGCTCTGATGCCATTGTTGGGTTCCGAAGGCATAAAACGCAGCGGATAAACGTAAATAAAACAAAAAATTCGAAACCCAAAAACAGGATCCATGTATAATTATGGGCAGATTATGGAGATAACGAATCATACCTTTCAAGAGCTTAACTTTCACGAACTCAACGGAGATCCTAGCTATCACGCTTTGTGTCTACCTCTCGGAGAAACACCTCTATGGTATCCACACGAGCACCTTCAAGAACGTCTCACGAACTTGACTACGGAATGGATGTACTAGCCTCCTTCTTGAACGATCGGAATTGCCTCTGCCTCTCTTTGCTGCTAGGGTTTTTCTCAAAAACGTTACAGCCTCTTTAACCTATCATTATGTATTTATAATGGTGATTAAAAAGGCCCATAACAGCAAAGCCCAACCCTAGTAGGTATTGGATTAAATAATAAAAAACGAATTTCTATTATTTAATTAATAACTAAGTCATACTTAATTATTATGGCAAAAATATTCCTTTTAATTTCGAATTATATTATCTAAATTAAGTCTTACTTAATTATAATAAATTCAAATAATCATCAATTAATTTAAATCCATAATTTAAATTAACTATTCCATTAAGTGCTCTATTTGTGACGACCCTATAGGCTATTATTTAATTGGCAATAATTTTATTCTCTAATAAAATTATAAACAATGAGCGGTATACTAGTAAATCATCATTGTTACCCAATTAAACAATAATTAAATCGTGATTAGATAAAACCTTTCGTGATTAATGTTTTTCAGTGTAATATAATCCTTTAACCATACATATTTAGATTAAACTCGAGGCATGTTTGTAGTCATCCTCTTCAACATTTAATCCGGGTTTACTTGATCCATGAGTAGATTATCAAGACAAATCATTATTTGAGCATGACCATGCTTTTATAATCTCACTCAATCAAGAGGCCAATAATATCTCTCCTAATTATAGGAGGGTTAAATCCTTTATCTATCATTCATATTTCTCATACGACTCATGATATACCCGATGTCCACTTTTATCATCACCCGATCAAAAGTAACTTTTAATGTAGTCAAAGTATATTAATCCTCGTATAGAAATATAATGATTTCAAGTCAAAGGATCGTTACACCATTATCACTGTGAGTCTTTCTTATGACTTTATTAAACATGAAGAATCTCACTGTGGGTCTGTCCAGTACCATGTACTCTCACATGTACCTATGTATTGACTTTAGTATCCCCATACTTATAACCAATGAGATGTGGTTATCTTGTCAAACACATACTAGTCTATCTATGTATTATTATTGTCCTATATAATAATACTCGACTAGGGACCTTTAAGAATATGATATATTATATCTCTCAAGTTCAAGTCATGTACTTAAACTATACAATTTGTATCATGATTCTAAGGACATTTATTATGCTAACAAAATATCGCAGTAATTAAGGTCATAATAAATACATTTATTGAATGATCAACTGACATAAAGATAAAAGAATAATGTATTGCCTCTAGGGCACCTACACTAACAATTACATCAATACACATCCTAGTCCGCGATATGAAGCATCGCTGTAAATGACAAAATCCCCTTGCTCATCTGGTAACACAAGTACCAGTGCAGTTACTAACTAATTATTTTAAAGGAATATGTCCTAAGTCCAATCATGTATTAGGATTTAGGAATAACTTCCTGTGTAATATGTTTTGATTTCATTGATATTAATAAAAGACTTGTTTTGTTTTTATTACGGGTCTATCTATTTAAGTGTTTAAATAAGATATACCATAGTTTAGAGTAAAGCTTTTTATGGATTATGATGAGATCATAATAGTGAGACCTAAAAGATGATAACTCTAAACTTAAATAGTTCCTGATCATAGGATTACTAACTGGTAATTAATAATCCGCAAAGATCGGTACATACTATGCTTGCTTCATTATGAAGGATGTCTGTTCTCTTACATTTGTGTGGTGACACTATAGCTAGTATGTAGGTGCTTATTATAGAATAAGTTCACTGAACATGACTCGCACAGCTGAACAACTGATGGAGTTCACTCACGTGTCAGCAGTTGTTCACATAGTGATAATTGTACAAGTATCCTTAGACTTGAGGTCATCATAGTCATCTGTGTACACTGAACTATGCTTTGGTTTAGTTCTTAGTCTCCAGGGACAATTATTAGGGCTCTACTGGGTATAGGAATTTGTACACGAAGATAGTGTATGATCAATAAAGGATCTACCCCTTCCAGTGAAGGAAGCGAATGTTCAAGGCTGATCCACTTATGCTAGTTCAGGAATCTCTGGCCAGAGTGAATGAAATTAGAAAGGAGTTTCTAATTTGCATAGAACTAAGCATAGTAAATGGTAAGCAAGTGATTAAATTAGATAGGCTTGACACGAGATCCATGCCTTGTATTTAATCGGGACATTGTAGGGTAGAAGGAGTTTATTGTGAGGTAACTATTCACTGAATAGGTTCTTGGTATTCTAAGCAGTGAATTCATATTATCCGGATAGTCGCGATATGCTGAGAAGTATCCCTCATGATGTAGAATAAATGTGATTAATTAATTAATCATATTTAATAAATTAGAGAATTTATATAAATAATGATAAAATAGTTTTATTATTATTTATTTCTACTACCGGCTTAATATTGAACCTACAGGGTCACACCATAAAAAGAGAATAATTTAATGGTGGAGGAATTAATTAATAATGGCTAATAATTATTTATTTATGAAATAAATAATTAATTGGAAAAATTAATAATTGATTAAATGAGATTTAATTGATTATAAATTAATTAAGAAAAGTTCTTAATATTATTAATTAAGGATTTAATTTTTGGAAATTAAATCAAGAGAGAGAATTATTTCTAAAGTGTTTAGAAAAGGATTAATAATTAAAAGGTGTTTTAATTATAATGAGAATAATTGTTATCCCAGTGGACTAACAATGAGATTTACAGAAGGGGGGTTGAATGTAAATCTCAAAACTTTTTCAAGTTTGAGCAGTTTCTAAGGCTAAGTGTTTAATGAACAAATGTGTGTGAATTGCTTGAAGCTGATGCAGACAGATATATATTCAAACACAAATGTAAAGAACACAAAGAACTTAAAAACTTTTCTGGTGGATTTGTTGTTCCACCAGAGATGTGTTATTTCATAAAATCTGTGATTCAAAGAATTAAATCACAGCCGCTTCCTAGTACAAACTAGATGATTTTCTCTCTTGATATTTCTAAACAGCTCAAGAAATTCTTCTCTAATTACTAGCTGCTACTTGGTTTATATAACACCAAGTTTATAAGTGAAGACAAAACTGTAAAATACAATTGAAAGGATTCTTCACATGTTTCTTCTTCATTTCTCTATCCAATGCAATCTAAGATAATCTGTGAATCTTTGAATACTTCCTTGTTTGCATCAGAATGGGAATGCTGCATTTTCTTGATTCCTCCTAGAGGCTTCCACATTCTAGTTTGTCTCTGTCAACCCATGTGCCTTTGTCAGCTTGTGAATTGTCACTATCAACTGCTAATGAACTAAGCATCCGTTGAAGCTTTCATCCGTTGATGCCTTATCCGTTGAGGCTTTATCCATTGAAGCTTTATCCATTGATGCATTATCAGTTGAAGTCTTTATCCGTTGAATCACTTATCCGTTGATGGATATTATCCGTTGAAGCATTAGAGACATCCGTTGAAGCTTTGTTTCTTATCCGTTGAAGGTCTTCAATATCAGTTGATACTTCTTCACTTATACAGAATTACAAGGCATGAAATATTTACAATTAGCCCTCCTATTTGCATATCCACTAGTAGTCAACATGACTGATACTTTCCTACATCATCTAAGAATTACAACTTGAATCTAGAGAATGAAATGTGCTACAATACTAAACTTATTGCTAAGTAAAGCTACTTCTTCAACGGATAGCCAAGATGGTCTTATCCGTTGAGGCTACAAACACTAGATTCTACTTAAGTGTTTTGTTTAACTTATCATCAAACTAATGCACATATTCCTAACAATCTCCCCCTATTTATGTCTACTAGAACTGTAGGCATAAATTTGGGTTTAGCTTGATGATAACAAAACACTTGACAAATATATTAACTGTAATAAAGCATAAATTCAAAAGTGCTACAAAAATGTGTATGCTGAGATGAAGAGTTACATTATTTCCAAGGGTGCTCCTTTAGCCTGAGCAGATTACTTCCTTTTCCTTGATCCCTTGTTTTCTTTCCTAGCCTCATGTCATTCTCCTCTATTTGAAGTTGAAGTTGTCTGTAGAATTCAGCTTCATCTTCTTCATTGATGTCCAACTTAGATTGCATATCCTTGAGAGTTTCATTACTGGCAATCTGAGCTGATCTTCAATTCTGAAAAATCTTCTGACTCCTTTATTGTCTCTGAACTCCATCAACCAATGAGGTGATTTGTGAATTGTAATTCCTCTTTCTTGAATGAGTAAGTTCTATGCAAAGCATTGGGCTCCCTCCAAGTTTTCCTTATGTTGGCAATCTTGTTGAGAATCTCAGTCTTGGCAGTCCTGGTAAGGCCAGAATCCTTTGTATGGCTGAGTAGACTCTAATCAAGGTAGAGTAGCCTTCATTCAGAATTCTGTAAGAGGCCAGGTTCTTTCCCCATCTCCATTGTATTTGAACACTAGTCTTTCTGGTAGCTGTCTGGCAGCTATTCCCCTTACTTCCTCCAGCTCATCCAGATAGAGTTCAATGTCTGAAAATTCTTTTATGTCACAGATGTGAACATAATCATCTTTAGAGGCTTGAGGTTTAGGCTTAGGCTTCTGTGTGAATTTGATTGAGGTCTAGAGGGTGTTGATTTGATTCTTCTTTTTTGCTTCTTTGATGGTGGAGAAGAGGTTAGGAAGGTGGGCAATTGATGGTGTCCCAATCAATTGGTTCCTCCTTGGGAATGATTGTTTCACCATGAATGTTCATGAAGGGGTCAGGCACAATGGGTTCAGGAATAGAGGGTAGTGGTTTGGATATTGATTGGGTTTCTTCAGTCTTATCTACCATTTTTCTTTTGCATTGACCTTCTTTCTGTTCCCTTTCTGCCATTCTTCTCTTCCCTTACTTCTTTCCTCCATCTCAGTACCAACCATGTCCCCATAGCTTCATCTTCACTTTTGTCTTCAATTTCTTTCTGTTCTCCAGCCTGACTTGACTTTAGCTGTTTGTCAAGCTTTGCTTGTGCTCTTTTGTCAGCCTTAGCTGTTTGGCTTCTTCCTTCAACCTTCTGGTTTCTTCCCTCTTGGCTATTGAGAATTTAGGATGTCCTTGCATCACACATATGCTCTTTCCCTCTCTGAAGATAATAGCCATGTTTCTCCTTACAGCTACATCCATGGTCTCTTGAGATATGAGATACTTCTACCCAAAAGCTTGTCCTCATCAGCCTTTGGAAGAGGAAAATCCACTTCTTTCAGAGGATTCTTTGTAGAGTCCTTATTGGATCTGTTGTTGGGCTTGAGGACCATAGGTTTCAAATCCATGGAAGAAGTCTCTCCAACCTTGTTCCTCCCTACTGGCTTGAGTTCCATAATAATTGATTCCACTTTTGTGCTGTGCTTCACAGATTGTGATTGAGAAGTTGTAGAACCAACTATTGTTGCATGTTTTCATCAATCTTCTTCCTTTGCTCTTTGACTTGCAATTCAGCTGCTGCTATCTGGATTAGATCAATTCCA